>NW_019213664.1:54507-181041 GCF_002532875.2 Varroa jacobsoni
CTTATAAATCTTGATTCATAGGTAATGAAGGTCGTACTCCGAGGTGAGCAAAATCTGAACGGAATGAAAGGTTAGATAAATACGACAGACTGAGCTAGAACAGCTCGACGTAATTGCTTTCGTATGCCCCTCTTCGATCGTGGCACTTGGCTAAGAGAAAAATCGATTTGATGCGCGGTAGCGATTCTTTTATTCAGGTTGCGGCCACTAGCGGCAGGTTCTTAGAAAGCTAACTTGTTTAACACCATACCCTTAACAATAACTATCTGTGGATTGCAACAAAACAGGTCAAGCGGGTAATAAATATACGGCAACCGCTGCCTAGCCTTCCAACATCAAAAGAAGTAACCTTGACATCGGTCAAATAAATGATCAGTCATTGCTCTATTGTAGCTGCGGCGGCTGTGTTCGAGACGCGTGGTCGTGGCCAGTCGTTCGTAATTTGGCTCTGCTTTACTCCGATTTATTCTGTTCGAGTACTTTGCTATCCCCAACGAAATCGCTTCACATACGAGTCAAGGAGAGGGGTAACTAGGACACAAACGAAATGATCAGCGGTGCGCGCCTGGCCACGAAGTTAGCCAACAAACAAACATCAACAGTTGCCGCCAACTTACGTCGTCGCCTCTGAATCATTCTCCTTCCGACAACTCTAAACAACAAACTCACTTACTTCGCTGTGTTTTCCAGTCTCTATAACAGCCATGGTCGTCGCTGGTGCCGGTCCAAAGCAAAGATTCGACGATGGTGGTCACGCGTAGTCGCGCACCAGTATCAATGCTCCACCACGCAGTCAACGAGCGAACGGCTGCCGCAGACGCCGTCGCGGCCGTAGAAGGCGCACTTACGAAACCGCAACGTCCAACAGGTCGAGCACGCACACATGAAGTGTGACTGGCAGTATCTGCCGGTCTACCTGGCTAGACACTTGATGTGGCTTAACACGCAGGGCCTTTCACCTTGCTAGCTAATAGCGACAATACAAATGGGAAATCGTGAAGGCACAATCAATTCCGCTACTCTTTTCGGCTGCCATCCGGGACAGATTCAAACAACCACAGATTTGATGGGTCAGCAGAAATCGGCGGGGGAACAACGGGCCATCGGGGAACCGACGGCTGATACAGCGGTGAATAAAGATCGTTTAGCACATCGTCACTGTTGTGACCCACTAGCGTCGACGGGGAAGCTGCCGCCGTCGTCGCCGCCGGCACTGAATCAAACACAACAACACAGGACGAGAACAGAAATGGAAGACAAAAGCCGTAATTGGTCCAGTAACAACGGCCAAAAATACGTTTGGCGTCAGTGTTTCATAATAAGAGTGACCTAAAAATGACTTAAGAGCGTATAGCGATAATTAGCGCGTGCGCGCCAAAATTTTATTCTTACACACTCGTGCGCGCACATACACAGGCAGAGCAAAATACAAATCACAGAATTATGGTTTGAAAAAATAATTCGCCCAAACAAGAAACGATTCCTGGAAGTCGCACCCAGTAAACAACTAAACCCACCATATTAACATGATCGAGTATTTGCATAGGCGCGCTGATTGTGTAGGCTCTGCGACGAGTAACCGTTGAATGCAGTGTAAGCGACACCAAACACACACACACAGAGAGAGAGAGTGAGAGAGAGTGATAGAGAGAGAGATAGAGAGAAAAGAGAAGCAAGAACTAGACAACCTGAAGCAAGAGATTTCTATTTCTGTTATTTGTGTATGTTTATGCCTACGAAGATTTTACCTGATTACGCTTCAGTAGGCTGCCCGTTCCAGACAATTTTGGTGCACAGCGAAGTGGGGGTGCGATTTACACAACGGCTCGGAGAACCATTGAAGGATTCATACGGTAGAACTTTCTGGCAATAGGTGTTCCAAATTACTCTGGGTCGTAATAGCGAAATGCTACTCCTATCGGTGAGCTAACCGGTAAAGGGAGTCGGATGCTCAAGCGGCCACTGGCGTTGGCGTTCCCGCGCCACCCCCGTCGGAAAGGACGACTAAAGACGACACGAAAAGGATTCTGCGTGTGTGTTATGTTATTATTATGATGCCCTCTCTTTCTCTTTAAACAGGGATACATACACAGACAGACCGACAGACAGGCTTACATGAATTGGGCGGCGCACAAGCATCACAAAGGCTCCATTAGAACAAAATATCTTGCCAGTCCATTCGTTAACAAATGAATGAATTTCTGCTAATGTTACAGCTGCTGTCACATTTAAGGTACGGGAAGGCAGGGCGCTCCTGGGGCAGAAGCGATCGCCAACCCAGTTTGTTCTAAAACCTAGGTCTTTAGTGTTTCGAGGCTGCT
The DNA here is from genome assembly GCF_002532875.2 of Varroa jacobsoni. Classification (NCBI taxonomy): domain Eukaryota; kingdom Metazoa; phylum Arthropoda; class Arachnida; order Mesostigmata; family Varroidae; genus Varroa; species Varroa jacobsoni. Next base: position 56,829 of record NW_019213664.1, read on the forward strand.
TCCACCCAGAATGATCCTCAAAGGGTCTGGCCCACATTTAGAGAATCGCTCTATGTAGCCTGGCAGTGTTCAGTAACATCAAGAACGTTGCTTCTTTTTTTAGAAAAAACTAAGCGGGCCGTAATAGAGGTTATATATTTTGGCGGTAGCAGATACTGTTATATGAGTAGGACGATTTGAGTCAATATGTATTTGTACCCAAATGACCATATAGAAAATGTTTGGATTATTTGGAGGAACTTATAACAATTGTAGACGAATAATGTAATAGGGATTAACAAAAATTGTACATGAAAAAAAAAATAAGAAAACCAAGTAGTTAGAATTATTTCTCTATTTATTCTATTTCAAACATCAAATGTTTGAATGAATTCCATGCTGAGAAGTGCGCCTATGATTCCACTAATACCTCATTTTCGACCATCATCATCGGCACAATCACCACCATCACCAATGTTACTTCAAATATGAAGCTTTATCGGGACCCACCATTAGTATTATACACAATAAAAGATTTAGTTGATAAAGTAGTATTTAGAGCTTATATAAACAGAACGTTCTTAGAAATGTTTTCTCTTTCAGATAAAATAACCAGTTCGACAAGAACTAATTATGGTTTAAAAAGCTAGCCAAGAATATGTGGGCCTCCATGTTGTACTCACACTAATAGTCGAGCATACTACTAACTACATGCGGAATTGTATTGCAATAACACTTCGATCTTAACGTATCCAGCTGGGCACCACATCACGCAAATTTCGTTTTGTATTTTCCGCCTTTTCAACCCGATTTGCACGTTTACCTTATTATCTAATCTCATTTTATTTAAGAGAAAAATTATAATAAATCATGTCATCTCAGTAATGAAAATGTATACTTTGCCAGCGGTCTGGCTCAGCGCTATGGGGCAAGCGGATTACCTAGAACGACTTGACAGCAAGTTTTCGAGACAAAATAAAGCCAGAGATTTACAATGAGACAAAGCTGAAGTAATGGTTCTTTACAAAGTTGGAAACCTTTTTAAGGACTGGTTTACTATATCTAATGCCTTGTGGTGAAATGTTTAAAGAAGGTTCGAAATCGTCAAGAAATCGAAAGGTAATACCAGCGACTTCTTGAGGATATCTCGTAGTAATTTCTGTACAATTAAATATCCTAACTATCTTCGATCAGTGTTCTCTAAGCACAAAAGTAGTACTTACGATCAGCCCATACACTTAGGATTCAGATGCGTATACTTCAATGTAACAGAATAATAATGACCTTACAAACAGGTTTGCAAGTCTTCAACCGTATCGATTTGCGTTGGCGCTGCGGGGTTCGGACACGACAACTGAGAACATTGATCAACTTTACCTCGTTTTGTACTTCCTCCTTCGCTTCTCATTCGTAAAACGTAACAGGGCAGTCTCGCAGATCTCTTATTTCTAGTAGTCGAGTATGTCCTGGCGGATATAAAAACAAATGAACGCACTGATTAAAATGAAACTCGGCCGTCTGCACCGTCTCCTAAGGTTTTTTTAATCCGTATGAACCTTACTGGCTTTTCCATAGACGACTGAAATAAATGGACGTCAATTCAGGCTCAATTGCGGCTACTTCTTAATCCGTTGATTAGAATTTAACTTGGCTGCAGCTATCCAGTAGCTGGGACAGTGGAAGGCGTGCATTTTGTGGGCATTACTGCTGTTAGTAAATCCAGGTGAAACTCTCCACTAGCGCGGAAGGTACCTAGAAGTGAGTTCCAATATCTTTAGATGAGATTTACGCGTGAGCCACTTATTAAAGAAGGCTCTGAAATAATGTCCCCTTGATGGTGAGCTGGGGCCGTGTGTGCTTACCAAACTTACAAACACATGGGGTAATGTAGGTTTGACACCGGGTGCAACCACATTTCATTTCACGCCGAAAAAAGACGACTGTCTGATGGCAGTGCGTAATCGTGGTCCCGGCCGTAAAATACTCAGATTGGAAAGGAGCTAATTTTATGCTTTCAAATAATCGCCCATTTGTCGACTGAGGGATCTATAAATACGCTCGGCGATTTTGATCTCTCGCAGAAGACGCGGATCTGTTGCAAGCGCAAATCCTATGCTGCCAGATAATTTACTTTTTTATTTTACATGTCTGCATTGCGTTATATCATTACTCAACGTACATGTATATTAGTACGCATAGCATGAGGTAACCATATTGAGGTGTTCTGCATACGGCCTTACTCCAATGTGGATCGAACCGATTTCAGATTTGACATCGTAACAGACAGCATTTAAGCGCGATACCCGTTCCAAACTAAGTCTCTATCTATGGAACATTAGCCTTATTTCTTAGTCGCTAAAGTTATTTGTTGTGGTGATTTCTACTGAATAAGTATTAACAATATATTTGGCTAACATAATTGCAAAACAACTGGTGGAGAAGTCATCCACGACTAAATAAAACGCGTTCAGAAACGCTAATTTCGGGAGTCATCCGTTGTGTGCCGCACACAAAAAGTTCCATAGATGCATCCGCCACTCTTTTTTTACTTTTGAATCATATGGATACCACTAATCAGCAATGCAAACAGACAAAAATTGATCTGGTCACACAATGGTCTAAGATTACGTTTTACATATCTTATATGTGTTTTTAGGCCTTTGTCTCCTGAAGTGCAACTTCCGTAAATATAATTTGGCGAGTTGGCAGAAATGGTTAGGACTAATATTTGCGAGGATACACAGCTGCAAATGTGGCCTTCGTCTCTAATTAATGCGACCGCAGCCCATCAGCATCGCTATTGTCTAAATATCTCAAATTGATATGTTTGCTACTGGTTTTCATACGTAGGATGGATGAAAACCCTAATATGAATGACCCAAACAGCATTTGTCAAATGCGCGAAGATAAGCTTTTTGCATGCAAAGGAACCTAAGCCCGTCTCAATACGTGATGTCGTCGCTAGTGTTATTTGCATATAATTACTATTAGTTTTGTTAGTAGCTACAACGTTGAGAAGCAACGAAACGTAACTCAAATACACTATTAATATCTCTGTCTTAAAAAAAAAGCTGATGCCAGTATGTATTTTATATTGAATAAGTGTGCTTTACAACTTTCCTCTAAAAAGAATTTCACTTGGACTTTTTGCATCGAAGCTTTCCACTTGCGCAAACACCATAACAAGCCTATTGAGTTTGTTCCTGGTGCTAGTTGACGTTCGTAATCAATAAATCCTTTGATTTCCAACTGCCAATGCTTTTTTTTGCTTTAAAAAATTATATATTGGCATGTATATCAACTTTTTCCATTCACACCAGTTGCTAACAGACATCTCGGCAATATGGTGCATCGTCTCTGTGATAACCCCGGTAATAACGTGTTTGTCTACCCTGTGACCAGCTGGGATCCATCTGTCCAGCTGTCTCAAGCTATCCCTAATGGCTCATACAGCGAAGGTAGGACCCAAACATAGATATTGTTTGTACTGGCCTGAGTACTGAACCGCCTACCCACCCGCCTGTACTTAAGGGCCGTCAATTCGTCGTAAAGTTAAAGGCTTTTCGATGGCTAGCGTCGCCGTAGCAGACGACTTGTATGAACCTGCGCTAAGGGGCGGACGCGTTCGTTAACGTGAAATCGCGATTTAGCGGATAGCCAAACAGTGTCTGTCGAGAGACAATCAAGCAGTGCTTACTTATCACCGTGCGGGAGAAAATGTCTATTGGAGTCTCTGCGTTGCCTGTTTAGTGGTCGTCATAGATAACGTTCAATCGAGTGGTTCGAACTGTGCGCTTTGTCCCGTTATTTCGAGACGACTAAGTCAACGGCCAAAACTATTAACTAGGTATAGACGACGAGCTGTGTACGACGGCTTGAGCAAGTGCGGTGTGTCGCATAGATAGATTCTGTGTGTGTTCTTGACTTGGGGGGCAAAATCTATATCATTCACTGGAAGAGGACGCACTGCATCCCAGTTTACATCGATGCGCGAGGGATCAGAGCTACCGGAGATCACCCTCCGCCCTCACCGAACCATCCCCTGAGGTAGGAAACGCCAAACTCACTCTGAATCTGCTACTGCTAGAATGTGAAAGAGTAATCCTTCACCATTGCAAATACGCTTCGAACCGTCACGTCAATTACGGCAGCATTGACCCGGAGACGATTTATGTTTAGCCGATTTCAAAACAGCGCAATGAGATTTAAGGGAGTAGGAGGAAAACCGGACAGAACGGCACAAGACACACAAGAAACCGGTAGATCCTAATTTCCTTTTAGAGTGGGCAAGTGAAGTGTGGCTCGGGTTTCTTGAAGTCCGATGTCGCACCAGATGTACAGCGCGTCGCAGAGGAATGACGGCAGCCCATGAATGGCTAAGTTATCACCGTACGAACGGTGTAAGCTAGTTACCAGTTCGCCGACGGAAATCGTACGTGCATAATCAGATCTTTCGTCTGATGCTAAGAATTTTCAGTGAACGTATCCGTCACTGACGTATCTTGTCCGTTTGTGACTGATATCGACATATCTCGAACTGATTGGAGAACAGCCCGTTAAATGCCGATATGCAGCGAATGTTGCGACAGTGACCGTCAGTATTCGATATACAACTCCGTGTTAACGGAAAAGTGGACTACAACAACAATTTACCCTATACCACTGTTCGATTTCAAGGCCAGCTTGTTTTTTCCCACTGCGTTGAGTCTATGTGAACAGTGAGATAGATAATGCCAAAATTGCCACCCATCTTGAAAGAAGGGGTTTGTGTACGTTGTGCTAATGTAAGTACATCTCAAGCTGGTGGCATGGCTGCAAATGTTGGGTGAACCCTGTTGATGCGCAACGTGATATGTTGAGTCAATGGGCGGAATCCTATTAGTATCCATTATTAGTAGTTGTCCGTTGTTTCCTATTTTTGATGAGACTATTGTGCGTGAGTGCGTCCACTGACTGATTGAGTGTTAATACCTCCAGACTGCCTTCAACCTATACCTATCCGGCCATGTATCGCCCTGTTCGTCGCTGGTTCGGCATTAAACGATTATGGTCGTGTATGCTGCACGTGCTGACGCCGTAAATTCGCACCCGTCTACGACTCTTTCTCGACAATTTTTTCCCGCTCTTTGCTTCTCGCTTTGTATCAGACAAGGTGATGGTCAAACATTCAGCTACGATACAATAGTATCATAAGGACAATGCTAGTAAAAAGCTTTTTGATAACTTAGTGGAATCCATCGGATCAGTTTTTCCCGAGTTTACAACTACTACTTACAGTTCTTTTCCAGTCCTTACTTCCTCGGGGAGTCTACTCGAGTCTCGCCTACTCGGCCATCGCTCAAAGTACTCTGTTATCGATTTTGTTGCTGAGTCAACTACAAAGAGAAATCAGCAGCAATAGCATCGACTGGTGGGCAGGCTGCCTGCCGCTAGCGGTTTCTTGTAGGTCGTGTCGCCTTCGTCGTCGTTGTCGTCTATCGACAATCGCCGTATCTCGTATCGTCACCGCGAGGTGCCAGTCGGTGGTGAACGACCATTGTCACAGGGTGGCGGCAGGGCTGCCGCTTACTTGTTTGGCCGTTCGACATGCTCGACCGCCGCATTTGTCCGTGGACATTCACTCGAGACAGTGAACAACAACAACAACAACAACGACGACGACGATGACGACGACAACAAAGGGAAACATTTCGCCGCGGCTGATTGATGTCGCTGTCACTAAACGACAGCGAGCGTCGTCGGCCAAAGCTCGATGCTACTGTTGTAACCAGCGGTAGTCGTAGCAGCGGAGCAGAGTGGCCACGAATGTCGGAAGCAACCCTGCGTTGTCGCCACCTCTATTTTATATCCCTAGGTTAGTCGATCGGGCATCGCTTGGACGTTGTTATTATTCGACTGAGCTCGCCAATTCAGCTACATTAGCGGTTTCACGCTAGAAGCTATGAGCTGTCCAGCCGCAGTAGCATTCAGAATCCAATAACGCTCGCTCACGACGCGGATGCAATGGCGACACCTTTTCGCTTACGCTGCGCCGTTTTTGCGCAATGTATAAAATACGAATGTAGATCACGTTCAGTGGAAGTGAATGTAAATGAGGGATCAAGGGAGAAATCGAGTTGAACATTATAACACCTTTTAGTAAGGGTGGTGTTGCCGTCAGATAATCCGATACACGTGCACACACGCATGCACCGTGCTAAGAGATGGGTCTATTCTAGTTTGTTTTAGTTTAGTTTGACTTAGTTCAGCTATGAGGAACGGCGGTGGCGTAACATCATCGTTGGTCATTTGGTTCGTTATAAGTTTTAACAACTTTTCATTTAGGACAGCTCATGAGTCAGAGTGCGGGGACCTTTTTATGTCATAACAAACCTTGGCCCAAGAAAAACTTGATTCAAGGCCACCCCTTGTCAGGTATAACTAGCCATAATAATCGTGCTGTCGCTACTTTTGACGCTGCTATGCCCGCGGCTGCCGTCGAAATGTTTCCGAAGTTTTATATCCGGCACCGGCATCACACATTTCATCGAACGATTGGCTTCTAGCAGGAAACCGCGCCCAAATTCGAACCCAATATAAACACGCGTCCGTATGCTTAGCAGGCAAATACGTTATCCATTAAATTATCATTACGACTTTTAATTGTTACCTGCCTTAAATCGATCGCAGGTTGCGTAGAAATGTCCACTAAACGAGAAAAATCTCGAGTGCTGATATAGTAATTGTGTAGGTTTGCATTGCTAGCTCTTTCCTCAACGGCAGTCACTGTATCCCAAATGAGTAATTATTGCTTGTCGTTGGTACGATGTGAACGATCATAGTGATAATAACGTTTTATCGTAAGTTTATCAATTTGCCGATCTAGGCAATAACAATAAACTGATATTAACGGTACCATATGAAAGAGGCTCGTTAAGCGAACAACTCTTTACTCGAAGTTTTCTTCGCATTAGCGCTTAGCCCGTGCTTCCATAAATGTAAGCACAATTTGCATTGATACAGATTCCCTGAGCAATTACTACGTATAGGATTATTTACGAACCGTCACTTATCAACAGCAGTTGCCGCAGCAGCGAGTTATAGACTCATTTGCTGTGGGCAGTTCGTTGTTTCGTAGAGGGCAACTCATGTCCGATGAAGCATGCTGCTCCGACAACACTTAATGTGCCAGCTAATCAATAAAATACTGTTTTTCTTGTCGCCACAACTCTTTGCCGCTCGAAGAAATACCGTTACACCATTATTGATTCCTCTACTACGTGTTCATTTTAACAATACTCGCCCATTCACTCATTGACGGACGCACGCACGCACGCACGCACACCTTAGGGCACGATAGTGTGTGGAGCTACAGTTAGCGTCATTGTTGTTTTCTTTTCCCTTATTTTTGATAGCGAGTGACGCTTGCCATTATGGCGAAAAAGCGCTGTCACGATGGATCAGGAAAGCTCTGAGCAAGAAACGATTTGGTTGGATCTGTACTCCTGTAAGTGAATAAGCTAGTTTTTGTTCGTGCTTGATAATTAAGCTTGATCACAAGTATGAATGATTTTAAAATCTGTTTTATAATGTGCGATAATGTTAATATCCGTTTTGTCCCTATATTTATATATAAAATATATGATATGTCGGAAGTGGTAGTGTGGATTCTCTTAAAAAATCTACCTAATTTTGAATGTGTATTGTGCCAATAACCCCTGACTGATTAATCGCTATGTTACTCTGTTATCTGAACTAGTCGCTAAGTCTATGTAGAACGTTCCGGTAGATCTCAAGGCAGGAAGTTATTCACCTGAAAAACGTGTGCCAAAACTCGTAACTACGTTAGTGATCAACATCATTACCATCGGTTGGTTACAAGCGGAGCTATTTAAAATGATAACTCAAGTAACTCGCTGTTTGATAGATTCTGTAGAAAATGGTGGACTCGGAACGTTGCGATACCATTATATATCGCAGGTGCATAGTGTATACCACTGTGAGCCCGACAAGCCGTACAAGGATGTGTTCCTTGCAGTTGAATAGAAATGGCTGAAGCAAAGTATGATTATTAGGGCCAGTGAACAAAAGAACTCGACAGGTTTGATGGACAGATAAGTGGATAGATTCAAGTGACGGATGAAGTTTCTCTTGGACAGTCGTCGCTTATATTATACGTGCAGCAAAACGTCAAGCTCGTTTGATTTGTTCCAAAACTAATTAATTTCACATAGAGCAAATAACTTATAAGTTATTGCCTTATGCGTTGTAAAAAAGTTCAGAAGCGTTGTATTATTCTAAAAGCAATTGAAGTAAAATCTATAATTCAACCGTTCATTACAGTAAGTAGGTAAGCTAATTTACAGGTAGAATTCTAATTTTAAATGACTCATATTAATAAGACAGAGGCCTAAGAAGGCGCGTTTGCAGATCACTTAGTAAAATACGCCTAAATTATTAATAGTAACGGAAAAGTCGTTGTTCTTAGTTCGTGCAACTTCGGGCAGACATCCTGGTGAACTTAAGTAACCCGAATATGTTCAGCCTACGCGATGGAAACTTGCCCTATTTTGATCAATTCAGTAGTGGCTTTGGATTGTTGCTTTCAATATACTTAAAGAATTACTTCGGCGTGCAATAACGTCGGACAGTCTATAAATGATGGCTAAAACTTCCTAAACACCAAATAGCCTGCTAGTTATGTAGTTAAATATTTAAGCCATTTTTAAGTCTGCAGGTCGTCTTATCACAACAATGAGATATATGCACATAATGCTTTCATTAGCGTATGCTTGTTCTAAAGTTCGTTTTAAAGTAGATTGCTGCTCGTACACAAAAGAGATGCTCTTATCAGAGACACACTATTTGGAAACAAAAACCTGCGTGAGCAACTCGAAAGATATGGGCCGTTTGGTTTTTCCGAAACAGATATGCATCAGTACAAGCAAACGGAATGAGGTTTTAAGCTTAATCGGTGCCATCAACCGGGAGATAAAATATTTGTCTTTGCCTTGCTTCTCTTTATATAAAAGATGTGAAAAAAAAATAAAAAGTATGAAACTTCGAACTATCGGGCGGAAAAAAGGGTCGATCGACGACTTTAAAAAAATGTTCGTGGCTTATAAAGGTGTAGATAAGGTCATTTGAAATTGTGCTTGAAGCTGATGGATGAGACATTCGACATACAGTATTTGTGTGGATTCACGAAATAGAAATGTTGGCAAAAAATAAAGTGGCGTTACAGACACCTTTTCTAGCAACTGCTAAGCTTTGAATAATTGGGTCGTGACTGAAATTCCATTACCTTTGTTGACTATTAAATATGAAAACCTGCGCCCTTAATAAATCATTCTTTCAGAAAACGCATAGCAATGTGACGGCCTTTGCCGGTTTGGCCGATAGGTCTCACAATAGGGCAATACGAAAAATAGGACATCATTGGTAGTATGTTCTCAAGTGATTGAAATCTTCCCAACTACCCCGATAATTGGACTACTCACGTATGAACTCTTCGGGCGATAACGAATTCGGGTAGCCTATTTCTAAAGGTGCATTTCATGGATGGTAGAACACGGTCGAGATTTGTAATTGATGAGGATTGGTAAGCCTGTAATTCCCTAGACTGTTCATTTGATACAATTTTCTGCCGCTGAAATACTACAAAGCTATTAATTTGCTAGGTTCTGTGTATGAAATCCTATCAATTTTTGTGTACTAATTGCAGTGCATAATTTAAAAAAAAGGAATTCGATCATGGATTACAATGCGAGTCAACGTAATTTAAAACACTCTTTTTCAATCTCAAGTAAAGACAAAACCTGCTGAACAATGCTCGCAGGCAAGCTCGGTTTGGGCACACACTTTCAGTGCTACACTAATGAAGATATGATAATGGTAGATCAATAGCACAGTCGTTTCCCTATAATGCACAAAAGTATCGGGCTACCATGTGTTCTATTAATCCATATAACCCACTGTTGTAAGTCTACAGTTGGGGGCAGGACCTGAAACAGAGTTCGAGCGTTTAAGGTCAGGACTGTCCATGATACGTATGCCTAAGAATTACCCAGAAAGGGCAATGCAACCAATATTTTCGCATTTCTCATGAATTTGGCGAATTCTTACTTCGTTTACCTGTAGTGTTAAGTCATGTATATCAAGGACTAAAGTTTCAGAGTACGCTCCTATTCATACAAACATAAAAACAATCTACAATAATGAAATAATAATGTAATGTTAATAATGTAATAATAATGTTATAATGTAGGCACAAGGTTCTTTAAATCGTCCTTTTGTGTGTACCTGTCGCCGCAAATAAGTCGATTTTCTTAAACGAGCGTCCACCGTATAATTAAAATAATGAAAATCCATTATGAAATTTAAATATCGAGGATTTAGGAGAACTGATCAACGACATCGGGCGTTGAGTATGTTTTGTGTCAAGTAGATACTTCTAATTCGAGTTTCGAGGTGACACCGGGAAATAGTCATAAAGTTAAGCGTTACAGGCTCAAGTTCCATAATTCATTCTAACCATGGGCCGTTTTTTACGTCAGACGAGACTGAAATTTTAGATAGGCATGGTGATCAAAGAGTTCGTATCAATGGATGCCCTACGTGACTATTTTATCGCGTATAATAAATTACAATTCCTTACATAATTGTGCTCGTTAGTTGCGCAAATCCGAAACCATTGCAGTAACACGTGTTATTATTCTGAAGGTTTCATTTTGATGGAACATCAATGGAGTAATTCACTTCAATAAGTATATTCATAATAATTTCAAATAGCGCCCATTTCAAACACAGAGTCATCGTTTTATTTGTGGTGTGAAAGGGTAGCATATACGTCTAGTGTGGGCGCGAATGACTTCAATATACAAGGTAGTTTTTCACAATCTCACTTCTAGGTTTTCTCCATAATTCGCTACGTAAACTCACGTTACTTCGTAAAAAATACTCTGTTAATAACAACCACAACCGTGGGTATGATGAAATCAATGCTAGGTTACGGCGTAATTGAGAACGCTATCGTGAACTTACAAGAAGCCCTACGCAATCACATTTCTTTAATTGCAAAATAGTCCATCAGCCTTTTTTCTCCCTCTTTGAATCCTTTACATGAATCTTCACTTATGATTTGTTCTCACTGGTAATCCTATACTAACTCGGGTAATGTTATAAAACATTAATACATATGATTTTATGTGACTTTTGTTGCGAATTTACCTCGAACACGCTATACAAGAAGTTTTTTTACTGGTGGACTTCGTGCAGCTTGGCGTCTATATTCATATTTGTTTTCAATAGAATCCTTAGAACCAAGTTACATGCACGAAATATTGCGCTGATCCCTTCGATAATAAACTTTATAGATTGGACGAGCATGGCTCCGAGATCCCTATATTTTGCCTGGTATATCAGGTACTGAGTAATCATTTAGAAAATAATAAATCATTGTATCAATAACTGTTTTTCGTAGAGTACATCTTAGAACAGATCTTGCTAGTGTTACGGGATAAGGTGAAAGTGTTTTGGTTGGTAGATTGATAAATCACTTGACCACCTAAAAGTTTTAACTTTACGTCTGTATATACAATTTAATACATATAAAAGGTGTATGAGTGTGCTGACATAGCGCTATTACATTCTCATATCTAACATAGTCAGCTGTTTTTCTCTTGTCTGTGACTTTTATGCTTCGTATGTGTTTGAATTTTCAGGTTGGCTCGGGGTGGAGAGGTGCCGGTGGAGGGTCCAGTCGCCAACGGCTAGATCCTGCTGTCCGCCGCAGGATCCACGTCTCTTCCAATACTGGGACGGCGATATGCAGGGAGGCGGCGGAAGCGGCCTGGGTTCGTGTGGTGGCGGAGCACAGCTGGCTGATTACGTTGGCGGTGGAGTAGGCGCCTTGTCGCTAGGAGCTGCCGTCGTATCAGGCGGCGCCAGTGGTGGCCCGCTCGAGCTGAAAACATCGTTTTGTACCCGCGAAGGCGAATATCGTCTGTTGGCTGCGTGCGAATATGGACACTCGAATCGAGCGACAGCCGCTACCGGTGGATATAACTCCCCGCAGACGAAAACGCCTGTTAAGGTTTGTTGGTGACTTGGACTTATTTTTGTTTGTCGCGTTTTTTATTTTTGAACAGCATGGGAAGAACATGGTTCCGGTGAACCCAAGAATAGACTGCTCACTGGTTGCCGCCGGTAATGCGTGAGCGTCACGCGATTTAGGGAACTTCCTCGAGAAAGAAACTGGTGAGAACAGTCATCGCCATTACGCGAAGTGTTGCCCATCGCAACGGCTTTTTGCTGCCGATGGTATTGCTCGAAGAGAGAGGCCTCAGTAAATAATCGATCGACATAAAATACTTACATGAACGTTGTTGATGGAGACCTTCGTTATGTGTGTTATTATGACGGCCAATTCGAGTTATGCTTAGAACATGGCCTTCCAGCGATTTCATTGTATTTTCGATCGTATGAATGACATCTATAGATAGCTTAGACCCACAGTTGAGCAAGATTAAATCTACAATGCATCATTGTATTACTGCTTGAAACATCCACATCACGAGCACTTATTGAATTGAGAAGTGTTATGATCGTCAGGACGTTGAACAGAACAATGTATCTTATCTCGCAGGTTTATAACAGTGTTGTGTAGAGAACTTTGATCAGTTGTCGCTACTGTGGGTGTCACGTATGCTTGCTCTAATAATAAACGTGAGTTATGTGACCAGTCAACTGTCGACCAACATTTTCCTTTTAATATTCAGTTGTTCTAATCACAATAAATCAGACTGAATAAAAAGGTAAACGAGATCGTGATAATTCTAGTGGGCCTGAAATATGAACAAGCGTATAACCCAGAATCCCGTTTTTACCGAAGGCACACGGTTGTCTTAAAACCGGTTCAAATTTCTTTACGACTTCCTCGTGTTAATGCTCACACCGACCGTAGGCGACAGTCATTAACATATTGAAACTGCATCTATTAATTATAGAAACAATTCCCTGAAAATCACCAGACTATCAGCCGTATGCCAAATATTTTTGCGGTACATTCCTAAATTGTTTTAGCCGTGCAGTCGTGTCGATCAGAGATAGAGGATGAATCGCTAAACGAAATAGATTACATACTGACCTAAATCTGAAGTACTCAAATATGTTATCAGTGTTTCCATTATTTGTCATTTACTACAATGATTTCTTTGCTGATTATCTGGTTTCACAGGTTTCGTTTATAGAGGACAAACTATGCTACAATGTGGGCAGGGAATTGTATATTTATACCTATCGGGGAGCGCAGAAGGCAGCCGATCTCTCCAAGCCTGTTGATAAAAAGGTAAAAAGCCCAGTCAACTAAACCTTGGCTGATATACTGAGAAATCTGAGACTGCAACATATTGTAAATTGGCTAACTCCGTTCTTTTACTCTAATAAAGATTGTTTAACATAATAAAACTCTGTAAAGCAAACCAAACATAACACAACAATATGCTTGTTAGGCATGTACGAAGTTCTTGACGGCCAGGCGCTACCTAGTACTGTTCTAGAGGGACTGCAGGAATTGTCTATTACAATCTGCGCAAAATAAACGAACCTAAATATCCACTACTACGAAGTAGCCTTTGTGGACCCGCTTTCTTTTCCGAAGAATCCTCCAGTTCAAGTGGTCGAACTTATGTAAAGCTCAGCAGATTTGCGGTCCATAAAAGGAGCCTTCCTTTAAAATAAACGCTGTTTCTGTAATAACCTAGTTCTTCTCATTACAATCATGATGCAGGTATACAAGGGCAGTTTTCCGACGTGTCATGACTTTAACCAAATGCTTGCGGCGCCGCTATCCTTGTCACCGTCACCGTCGCCTTCAGCGTCAACGGCTCGAACCATGACCCCGGCGCCAGCATCCGATTTTGGTGGTGGCAGCGCTGCTGGAGGAGGTGGTGCTGGTTCTGGTGGGGCAATATTGGCAGAGGCCAATGGATCGTTAGGATGTGCTCATCTGAGTGACGAGATAATGAGTGGCACCGATTGGGGACCGGGAAGCATAACGAAATCAGCAGCTACGACAACAACTGCAGCTGTAGTTGCCACGGGCTCCGCCGGCGGTGGTATGGCAATGACGGGAGTGAACTCGCTTTCGTCTGCATCGACAGAGCGGCAGACTGCTTCGACACCGACGAGCAGTGACGATGTAGAACCTCCACTTGCCAATACACCTTCGGCAGGTCAGTATAATATCGTTCACATTATGTGGTTACGATAGAACTGTGGTTTACATTAATATACTAGCTCAATTTACAATTAAGCGGAAATGCTATTAAGTTTTATAATCAGCCCCATCTGAAACAATTGCGTTGGCACACACTGTCGTTTAGCGCTCTCTTCGATTACGGTTTGCGGACACCCTGGTAGATGACTGAGGTTTTCTACCCGCTTATGGACGAGGTCGTTGGTTCGTTCCACTACGAGAACTATTATCTTATATTAATCCTGTTTATTATATTCTAACAGATGTAATTGTACAGCACGTGTTATAAGGACGTTGCTTGATTGCATGCCGTCTTTCTCTCTGCAGTGGGCATAAAAGTTTTTGTTGTTCGTTGTCAGTGACTTGACGTACTGATCGGAGCGAAATGGAATTGGTGTAGCCTGTGTTTGTGCGTGTGTTTACATTCTCGGTAGTTCAGTTAGGCAGCAATGCGTACCGCTATTATTATTATCATTATTACTGAGGTAATTGGGTTGTTTAACTGCAACAACTTGGGCATAACGTTTGATCGCTATGATTAGTAAAAGTTGGGAGTAGTCGAAAACAACAGTCAATGATTTTGTATTGGTCACGTAGTTACCATCTAGGCAAGCAACAAGAAGTAATGCAGAGTCAAGCAGATGATCCTTTACGGTAGAAAGTGCCACAATGTTAGCTTTCGCAGACCGGAAGTACCTCAATTATTGACTAAGATAAGTCATCACACCATATTTTATCTTGGCTATGAGCTAAAGTAAAATGAATCTAGATATGCGCGAATACGCACGAATAGTAATTAGGGATATGTTGTTATTTAATTGTCGCAAATAGTAGCTTGCTCCTAACAAACAGAACTGATCTTTTACAGCGCCTTGATTGTCATTGAAAATCCCTAATAAATTCGTAGTAAAATCGTAAACGTAGTAAAAATAATTAGATCACGCTTATAAATAAGAGCTAATGCACTCATGTAACACCATTGTCGTGCCTTATCTACAAGGTTTCGTTCCTTAGCTTGTGCTTTCTATAACGCCATCTTCTCCTTTCATGAAGATGTGTAATTTTTTTGACCTTGGCTGTAGCACTTCAATTAAGAGGCCCGTACACAAGACCTCGAATTTTAATAAGCGACTATCGGCTTGTATTATAACAAACAGGCAGTACCAATACCTTTTACGACGGTTCGAACGACATATATGAACATCAACAAGTCGCTCGAAAGTCAAGCTTGTATTTGGTTTTACTAATGCACAAAATTAACAAGAATGTATTTTAGATTTTAGGCCCATATTACAGTACTATGCTAAAGGATAGGGTTTACTAGAACTACCTTTGTGCCTTCAGGACTGCCAAAATTCACAACCTAGTGAAACCCACGAACGAGATTGTCGTATTTGTCATATCACGTATACTCAGATGAAATCACAGCACTCATTAAGTCGGAGTTTCTTTTTGGATTTATCTCAATTTTGTAGGTTCTCCCCCAGTAAGTGGTGAGAACCCGCCCTCGCCATCAGAACAAAAGGGGTCAACACAAAACCAAGGTCTTCAACTACTAGTCGGATTTAGCGGAGGCCAGATCCAAATCATCGATCCCGTTACCAAGGACCACCTCAAGAGCAAACTGTTCAATGATGAACGCCTTATTGAAAAGACCAAGGTAAGATACGCGTTAAATTTAAGTAGCATTTTTAGTGAGTAAATTCGATAGCGTTACGTTACACATATGTTATGATATGTAACTTCTCCTTTTTTAATTCTAGCGTCGATCAACGACTGGCGGATTCCAGCAGAAAACGAAATATGCGAACACCTGGTTGTGAATCTAGGTACCCTAGGTGCTCTCTAATTTAATAATAATAAACCCACGAACAAACCCGTCCAAGACGTTAGCCATCTTTTTATTGATAAACGCTTACAGAATCATATGGCTTCATAATTTAATATTTCAATAGTAGAAATAAAGAGATCGGTTTCACATGTTGATACCTTTATGCATTCTCATGATAATCAACTACTCTTTGAAAACTTTTCGATAATTTAATATTAATTTATAAAAGTTACCAATGAAAGGTACAGCATAGAAGATCTCATCTCTATTTCAGTTAAGTTATATACCTGCGAGCTAACGTATTGGTTTATTTTTTTTTAATTTCCACTAGGTGACGTGTCTGGCATGGGTGCCGTACTCAACGCAGCTGTTCGTTGTCTCACATACATCCGGCCAGTTGTACCTGTATAAGAGCGATCTTCCTCCGAGTCCACAGGCTCCACATTATCAGTTATTTAAAACGGGACCGGGATTTACCGTGCATACGTGTCGTTCAAAGCAAACGCGAAACCCACTCTTTCGTTGGGTAATAGGAGAAGGCTCCATTAACGAATTCGCCTTTTCTCCTGGTGAAGGGCGATATCTTGCTACGGTTAGCATTTGCTCTCCTGTTGTAACTTACTTAGTTAGTAATTGAAATGTGAACTATTTCCAAATAGACCAGAATCAAGCATGCTGACTATTGTCCAGTTAGTAACAGCGACTTTCGGAGATGGAGTGATGCACACCCCTAATGTGATATTATTACTGCCAGAGTTCGATAGTGAATCTCTTAACTTACTTAACTAATTTCGTATCGGGGAGAGATGTTTGTTTGTTGCGAAACGCTTTCAAACAAAAACGTTAGAATACAAATACGAACGATAGCTAAATATCCAATGAAACATAAAAACAAAGTTGCTCTTCTCTTATATGCTACGATCGGTCTAGCAGTGTTATCATATAATTTTCTCCACTTCCGTGCCTGGCTGTTACTTTTGCAGGTATCCCAAGACGGAGTGATGCGCTGCTTCGACTATTCGCGAATGGAACTGGTAGGCTCATTTCGATCTTACTTCGGTGGCCTGATATGCGTAGCGTGGTCACCTGATGGGAAGTACGTTCTTGCTGGTGGAGAAGACGATCTTGTAACCCTCTGGTCGGTTGCTGAGAAACGTGTCGTCGCGCGAGGTCAGGGTCACAATTCGTGGGTTAACTGCGTTCAGTTCGACCCATTTCTTTGCGGCGATGGCGGTTACAGGTAAGAAAAAGATTTGCTTCGAGGAAAACTATTACACTAATAGACGATAACATTAGTAGCTTATTTGAACCGCCGTTCAGCCTTCAGCAAGTAACTTTCCTTAGGATGAAATAGTCGCTTTGATGCATGTCATCGTGTACAGTAAGAGATTTCTTTGCCCAAGGAAGTAGACTCTGCTTTGCTTAGCTCGTAGCTTCAATTAATTTAGTGAAACGTATGGCTATCCAGTCAAAGCCTCATGATCTAAACTGCAACGGAACAACTAGCAAGCTTAGTGCTCACTACCGCTTTTTCACGAAGTATTCGATAAACCACGTCATTACACACAGATGTAACAATATCAACGATTCTATAATTTGTTCTCTCTCTCTCTAGATTCGGCTCTGTTGGCCAGGATACGCAGTTGTGTTTGTGGGACGTCAGCGAAGCCGACTTGTTAAAACAGCCGAAGAAACCTAAGAAGCATTCGAGTTGTCAAAACGGGACGTTACTCTCCAGCTGCGGACAACAGGTGGGCAGCCAGCAGCACCAGCATCATCATCAACAACAGCAGCAAAACAACAAATTTAACAATAATACAAGTCACAACAATAACTCAACAACATCACTCTCCCCGCAGCAACAGATAAGCAGTAACCACAACAGTACTACTAGCGGAAGTGGCAAAGACTGCAAGGAAGGAAAGGATAACAAGGATAGCAGCAATCACAGCCATCATAAGGATAAGGTAGGCGGGGTTTCTAAGCGTGAAGTGAGTAAGTTAAGGAGAACTAAAAAGACGAATGGTTTGAGACAAAATAAGAGAGTAAGAGATAACGGGTTGCTGGAGGTTTGGTGCAACCGGATAACCTTATTTAGATTATTATTTATAAAGAGGTTCTGTGTACGGTTCTTGGCGTCAATTTATAAATTCGTTATGTTTCAGGAGCATTGCAATGGTGGAAGCAGCGGGGGTCATTTGGGTGCCCCTTCGCTGGCACTGGGCAGCGCACAATGTCCTCGGCTCGGCCAGGTGCCCATGCTGGAACCCCTCGTATGCAAACGCGTAGCTCCGGAACGATTAACGGCGCTTCATTTTCGCGAGGACTGTCTTTTGACGGCTTGTCAAGAGGGATTCGTTTGCACCTGGGCAAGACCCGGTACGCTAATATGATTTTTAATAATATATCTTGCACAAGTGGATTTTTTCTCCGCTTTGATAAAACATAGGTTCATAGGATGGCCACATAGTGCTTACTTTTTAGGGGATGTCAATTGAAACCATATTACAAATGACGTTTAAATATAGAAACCGTGCTGCAAGTAATATACGTACTATATAAGTATCAGAATGCATGTGTAGATCGTCAAGACAGTATACACCTCGAATAGGCACAATTTTACTACGGTATTTGCAAGCTGGGTTAATCACGAAGTCGGTCGCAGCAAAGCTAAAAATAATACCTATGGGCTGGTGCAATAAGTTCATAAACTACCTTAATAACGTTTCTGATATTTGCTACAGGTGCACAGCTGCCTAGCTCTTGTGCTAAACTAAATCTTACCTAAATCACAATTCGCTTTCATTTATAAGTAGCATTTCTTTTGTCTTTTTTAGGTGTGCGCTCGTTGTCAGATGGTGTCTGCGAACGAGCTGACTTCGGCATGACCGTGTCGGCCGCGTACATTGATGGTGACGCGCCTCCGTCAATTGGGGGAGGTGCTGGTGTCATTGTTGGTAGCGGAATTGTTGGTGGTGTTGTCACCCCCAACAACGTAATGGGTAATAGTCAAGATCGGGGAGGTGGAGTAGGCGGAGCATGTGGTGCGACTGAAACTAACCGAGGCATGGGCGTCGTCGGCTTGGCCAGTGACGGAGTGAGTCTATCAAGTGGCATTAGTGGGAACATGGCTACAAGCCACGGTATCGCTGGAAGCGGTCAGACAGCCACGTGACCAGCGGAGGTCACGTGCCCCGTGGCCATATGCGCAAGGGGTGTTGGTATTAACAATAACAGCAACAGCAGCAGCGTCAATAGCACCATCAGCAGCAGTAAGAGCAAACCTGGACGTGACATCGATGGCCGCCTATGTAATGCTCAGCGCTCTGCTGTCATTTCTGCTTCATATTTTATGGCTGCTGCCGCTTCCGGTGACGCCGCTCATCTCAGCGCATCAACTCTCATCGCAGCCGTATCGCCGTTTTCATCTATACCCTCTATATCATTAGCCTCACCTTGTTTACCGTCGTCGGGTAACACCGCCAACAACAACAAAAATTGTAACAGCAACACCATCAATAACATGAGCAAACGATGGTGTCCTACAGGATCGATACTGACTATTTCACCAAGCAAAACTGCAAATAACAATCTGTCTCCATCAGCGGAAAGCACTGCAAAAATAGCAGCAGCAATTACCGCTGAGAAGCAGCCTTCATTACCCCAGCAGCCCGAAAAACCTAAAGAGCGACGACGGTCTATTTCGGTGGCAACGGCTGCTGCGGCGACATTAGTGGTTAGCGTTCAAGCCAAACAATCGACGACGATTACTCCCAAAGTCATCACCGATGCAGCCGGTGGCTGTAGACGCAACAAAAGCAAAGCTGCTAACAGTCGCACTAATGGCAGCGGCAGCGACACCAACAGCACACTGCGGCATGGCCGGTGATACGTAGATAACGACATGCTTGATGGACAAATCCGTAGTAACAGTAATAGTGAAGCTGCGAACGTTGAGCAATAGGACTGGTATAAAAGTAGTCGTAGGCCACTGACTCTGGCGGCAGTTATGGAGCGAAAAGAGGATCTCAAAAGCATTCCCCGAGAGTTACGTGGGGGCTTCGCGGCGTGAGTCCTGTCGTCGTCGGCGACCCACCAATATCTACTGTCCACCATTCACGCCGCCAGCCTCATTTTACCCTCGCTCTTGGCCCCTCATGCCTACCTTGCCCCCCCTTACGTTGTGCTCAGTACTGCCGTGCTCGCGAAGCTGTCCCTGCAAGGCTGTCTTGTCTCAGTTCGAGTTCGGGGTCCAGGTTGTATCCAGTGCCACGCACAACCCCGTTTCGAAACCGCACAACAGCTTCGGGTCCACCATTACTCTCAAAGTTTTCCCTTGATAGTGCAGATGCTTGAGGTGATGCTAATGTTAAGCATGGAATAACTGCAGCGTAAGTAATGTCATGGCTAATGATGGCGGCACTAAGTGCAGGCATTGGATATCATGAACCAACCCGCTTGATCTGTCTGAAACACAACATCAATTCTATACGCCATTGCCGCTGGTTGCATGGACAGAAGGAATCGCATGAAGGGATAAAAGCGACACGCATTCGCGTTCGTTCAAATCCGCTCTCATATCTCTATCTTTAGCGTCTGAGGAGAATCGGCGTAGGGTATTCAGGGAAGAGTCAGCAGAGAAGCGACCGGCGGGCCAAATTGCGAGTAAAGAGCTCATTTGGTTAGATTTCGAAGTTGCAAACACATAAAACGAAAGGAAGAACTGTGGAAGTTACGAAGATAGAGACGTAACCAGTGAATACGAAGCGTTTCAGCAAGCAGATGACAATATCAACGAAAGACTTGCTGGCACTTACTGAACTACCCGCTTGATGGAGCAGCGAACATGCGCACCTTCCCAAATGTCGATGGGTCGATACAGAAAATAAATGCAACGAGAATGCCTTCCTTTCACATATATCTGTACGTGCACAGCTATTATTGAACGAAAAAGCTATTGTGTACATGTGAAGGTGTCTTCGTAGCTTCCAGCTGTTGTTTCTCCTCAGAGGAGAAAAAAGCGGCAGACGCGTTGAGAAAATTTGAGGGTTGAAAATACACTCAATCAATGGTTTTCTTTATTGAGAATCTTCCGGACAAACGAATACGGACGACGACAGGCTCGTGTATCCAGCGGATGCACTGGTGAAATGACAGACGGTCGAGAATAGAGCAAGCCACTTACCTGTATAAGGCCGAAGGCAGAAACCCAAAAAGCTAAAGAGCTCAATTAGCCATGTGGGATGCAATGATAGCGACGAAAACAGAGCTGAAATATACTTCTCGATCATTACTGTGACGAAAATAGGGTAGTTATTACTGTTTTGGCTGCTATTATGACGCCGTATTCATTACTAATCCCGGCTGATAGAGAGTAACGCGCGGCTCAGCACTGGGAAGCGCGCCTATACCCAGTAACGCGAATAGATGCAATCCTACCCAGAAATTAATACTTGATGAATAGCTGAACGGATTTAAATGGTGTTGAGGGCAGCAAGATATAATTGAGACGATGATGATGATAGTGATGGCATGTGATGGTAAATGGTGTGTACAATCGAAGGGAGTTTTGGTTTGGAATAGGCCAAATGTGTCGGCGATAGATTTGTGTTTTACCTGTATTTTGGGGCTGAGCCCCGATATTTCTTTGAAGAGTGACCGCGAAAAGATCAAGAGTGCGATACATCATTCGAATAGCCAGCGCGCTATGATGTATTCTAATATGCAGAGCAGAAAAGGGATGGGCTTCGACACGAAGCGCAACGAATAAAAGCGAATGATACGTGAAGGGGCAAGACGAGCGAAAATAAAGGTATCAAGTGAGACAACATCTAGAAAATACATAGTGAAAAATAATCACAAGGCAATATACGCCGAGCTGGGTGGCTAACAAAGACTTCTCTCGCCTTCCCTAAAGAGCGTCAGTGAGGGCGGACAGAGTTGGTTGTAGGTGAAGGGCAGTAACCCCAATAAGGGTAAATAACGATTACAGTGTGAACAAGTTTGTAAATTTTATTACTGCAAGCATCGGCGGGACTTCAATAATGTACGCATCTACCAGTAAAATAGCAACAATAGCAATATTGTTGTAGTCGTTGTCGATAGTATTCTTCGTTACTTGAGCTCTTCTGATCAGGACCATAACAGCCACTTTGACAAATAGAAAATTACGTGCGTACATACGTGCATATAATCAAGACCAATACATCAAATAGTACATATCTGTTCCCGATTCGCTACTCGCCCATGATATAGTCGTGATGTCAGAAAAATGATGATTCAATCCTTCGCACAGGTGGGCCTAATGAAATAAATGACGACGAAATTGTATTACGTGTCCCGTTTGACGCGAAGAGTTTCCAGTAGCCTGTCGGTTACTGTGCCGACATCATTTAGATAATGCGAGCAACGTGCTTAGGGTTTTCTTACAGCAAATATGTCTGGTTAGTCCTACACTTTTCCACCGTCAAGCCTTTCTCCCCAGACAGACACCCGAAAAGGTGATCTTTACTTCGGATCACAGTACACACAAGCAGAACAATTTGCATTATAACATTATGGTAATGATATAATATCGTATGTGGATGCATGATAGATGCGGTGAGAATGCTGAGTTTACGGTACGATGTCAGCTATTGTTATCCTAGTCATTACTAATATAATTTGATGAAACTGACTATTATACGGGAGAGACTCTTACTCCTAACGTTAATGAGTCATTAACTACAATAATGTCTTTTGAAAGAATGAATGAATCCACACAAGAAAAATCCTATAAGTGCTATACGTCTACACAGAATGCAAATCGACCCATGTTCATTGGCGCACGTCGGCACGTACAGACACACGATACGTATATTTGGTAATTTGGGCACGAAAATGTTGAAACGGATACATTCCTTAGGTTTCTATAGTGTAGCTGAATTTATAGTATGGCCGAATGATAACAGCTTGGGTCGCAGCTCGGCAATGCGATTACTGAAAAGCACGGTATCGACTGTTGCCGTGACTGTAATATCTGTGAATTGGTTCTAAACCATAGCAGAAGCTACCCATGGACAATAAAACGATAGGAACCATTTCTTTTGACTGGCCACATTCGAAGAGACATGGTGTTAAGTATTGTGATGACGAGCTTGAAGTATGCAATGATATGTTTGCCTTTTTGCTATCGTTTGAAGCATCGATTTTGTCCTTAGCAGTTTTCGATCAGTGAGTCTAATATGAGACCTGATCACGTTGAGTGGCGCGCATGTACCATTGATGGTTTGATTAAACAACGTCCCATATTGTGATGAGCCGCGCATGGATACAGATAGCGGCTGGGTATCAGACCATCTGTGCGGAGAAAAATCTACGTGGTCGACAACACTACGGAAATATCATCATCGTATGGAACGAGTTAACGAACATACGTTCAGGTATACTGTCGTATTTGAAATATCCGTGTGTCTTCGTTCGCCGATAAAGCCATGCTAGTTTCGTAATATCCACCCACCGGGAATAAAACTAAAAAAGAGTTACTTTGCAATGAGACATTGTGTGTTTTCCTGACATTGGACATTCGTTTACATTGTGTACTCCAGGGCTAAACAGAAATGGAGGGCACATATTGCTTGCGGGGCAAAATTATTAACGCTATTTAAAGAGCCGTGTCACGCAAGACATAAATCGTGCCGCAACGAGCTCCTTACCACAATACGGAGGCTAGAAACGCCAGAAGCTGAAGAAGGCCGGGCACGCCCGCCATGTGGTAGAACGCCTAGCGGAGAGAATCGTTATATATTTTGCTACTCCACCTCGCCCCATTGCCTTTAACGTGTAAGTTTCTGGTGGGCAACAACAATAGACACCCTCTCCCTGTTTGATTATTATAATGTAATAATAACGATAAAAGAAAAAGAAAATGTGAAAGAAAAGTTGAATCGAATACAAGAGGAACAACTGTCGAAAGGCCCCCTAAAAATGTTAACCGAAATGGTCCAGCTAAAATAAATAATATTAATTACTATTATATATATGTGTGTGAGTGTGTGTGTGTGTCTGTGGGTGTGTGTGTGTGTGTGTGTGTTATATATATATATATATACATACATACATACATACATGTTATTGCGATAATAACGATGATGAGGTTTTAGAAATTGACATTGATAATAGTATGTCAATGATATTAATAACATTTAAAAAGCCAAGCTATATTAAGCTGAATATAATAATAAGATAATGAAAAACGCTGCTAAGAAAACCCTTTCCCGCTACCAGTTTTGTCAAGTCGCTATGGCCTCAAAATAAGATGATAAGAAGTTGACCGGTTACAATGGCAACGATGGTCTCGATGATTATATGAGTCGGTCGATGAATATATATATATATATATATATATATATAAATACATCTACCGATTTGATGGCTGCACCAGGTGCAGAAGATATAAGGCGAAACAATATACGATTAGTCTAGAATACTGCGAGCGGAGTGATAGTAAACAATAATAATAAGAAGAAGAAAAAAGGAGAAGCATATTGCCAATCATTGCAAATGGGCGTGGCGAAGTAGAGTTCCGACGAGGCAACAGCAAGGAAAGATACGCCGCCGCTGCCGCCTCCTCCTCCTGTGAAAGCAGAACCGCAGAGAATATCCACAGAGACGTCAGTCAACGATAATAACGACGATGATAGTACTAGGATAACAATAACGATTACGAAATGCTAAAACTGATGATGATGATGATAATAATAATAATAATAATAATAAAAACTACCTTCAACGTCGGCGATATGAAAAAAGAACACCAATGACGGTGCCTTGGTGAAAGGTAATGATAAAATATAAAGCGTCAGTAATAATTATAATAAGATGAAGAATAAATTACGTGTACAGTAACAATGGGAAGTTTGGAGGATGATGAACGAGGACAAGGGCGCCAAAAATGATTCAGAAAAGTCGCGACAGCAGCTGCCGTGTTCTCACCTTACGCGCCCTAATATATTCGAATGACATTTTGGAACGCAGAGAAATTTGGAAACGTGTAAGGGAAATCATCGAGTGAAACCAAATAACAGTATGTTCATATGAAATATAATGGAGAATTATTCAGTTTAGAGGGCGAAGTATTACACGGAGTTTATTTACTCTAGCGGAAGTAATACGCCGAACCCAATTGAAACGAATAAATATATTTATAGCCTCTATTGATATTAGAATAATTTAAATAACAAAATATAATGAGGTACGCAACAGAATCAAGTGATCAGGAGGAACCGTGGAGATAATGTACTTCGGTATATTTCTAATCTTCACGAGGTCTTGGATAACAAAAAATCGATTCGATTTATCATATAATAGTGATGATAAGGGTCAAGTGGACATGAAATAGGTGCACGACCAAAACAACATACGATAAAGAGAATAAGGGGCAATGAGCAACGGACAGAAAAAGAAAGACAAACACTGTAAATAATAGTAATTTTTTTGGTTGTGTAAATAAATTTGTTATCTTTAACGGCAAGTAACTGAAGAGTCTTCATTGGCCGTCACCTAACACACGGCTTGCACGCTTTCCCAGAGTTTTCACGTCTAGGCGTACGCACAATTTACAGATTTATATAGTGAAACTTTATTGGTGTCGAATCTCGGAAAGAGAAACCTAAAGGAGCTACCCAATAGGAATAGATATTTGGGGGTTAATGGAGACCGCTTGAGACCCAGTTCCAATGATCTTAGCTTTTTAATCTAGCAATTTGCGGTTGCTTTCGAGAGGATATTGCTAATCGGATCGTTTCGAGCGAAATCCAACGGTTAGCCTTGCTAAGTTTTGCAGTTTTCCAATTTCCACAATGACTAACGAATATTTTGGGCCTCAAATTGGGAGGTGTCTTTGAAATTAACAGACACTAACTACATTGATTAGGCGTGATTCTCGGAAATGATACACACATTTATTTTTGCTTAAACACAATCTTAAAAACAAGGTGAGGAAGCGTCATAGTGTTCTGCGACAAGTGGCCCACGGGATTCGGCTTAACTGAACACACAATGAGCGATAGTTTCATTAGTCAGCATATTTTTAGAAACACTGCTAGAAGCCAGACTCTTGTACGAATTATCCCTGTGGAGGATGGCCTTTTGGCAGGTGCAAGGAATTGACAGTTGACAAACTCCGACTAAAAAACAGACCTACGCACTTTTCCTAGTCGGGTAAAGTGCAAAAAAAAAAGGGATTTAATCGAACTGATCCATAAAGAACATCTTGCAAATAGGATAATGCAGGTTTTTTAACCTTGACTTGACTAGACGTACGTAACTAAACTAGTCTGTCCCAAATATTGTACAGCTATTTTTCTTTATATATTCTCATTCGTCTAAGATAGTAAATCACACGCTGATTCACTATATTCACTGTTTGATGTGATAAATCGCGGCTTGTTTGTTAGAGCAAATCCTTAGTTTATATCTGATAGATACACAAGAATGAGCAGAAATCATTACGTTGGTCAACATAATCTCTAGCTCTGAATATCATCTACTGCGTCGCCCTGGCAATTCTTACTATCGTGTCATCGCTGTAGTGACACATGGCAGCATCGTAATGTCGTCAAGCTCTGAATCCTATATATCTTTGCCTCGCTCCATCTTCACGCAATGAGAAGATTTCCCTCGAAGAGTTCACCTCGACGAGGTAGCTATATGTATAAGGTACGTATTACAATTAGAAACAGTGCTACGTTTCTATTCTGAAGCTAAATATCGTTGTCGATCACTGCGGCGGGAACTTACCGACGTCCGGTCGATCCGACGACGAAACGGTGAAAGATTAGGGACTGGCTTAGGTCCAAGGCTCTGCGACAGTATGACCATGTCTCACAATGCCCATGTCCCATCAGTAAGGTAATAATCAAGTAAGTTAAGCCGACTAATTGTCATTAATCCTACAGATCATCGTAAAAGATTCTAAATCTATCTAATCGCTTACCCGTTTACAGGTAGAAATTGTTTTACCTGCAATGCAAGTCATAATTATGTATCGCATATAGGAACTCTAATTTTTTCTTCTAACGTTTTTAATTGAATTTTCTACTTAGTAGATTATGAACACAGCAGCCAGCTTAAAAAGCAGACCTAGACACACCGATTAAAGTTCGACGATAGATATTCTCACCAAACTGTGCCGTCATTATTTTCACTCGGATATTTTGTTTGTCACACCGTACGCCGCCTTTTGATTTAATTTTGATAATAACATTTATAGCTAAATAATAATAACAGCGTTGAATGGAAGATAGCAAGTACGTGCGTAAAATGTAAACAAAGTTGGTTTATTGGCGCCGCCACAGAACCAGTAAAATAACCAACACTTGAATTAAGCCATTTTCATTTTTGCCACCAGGTTTCTTTTTCATGCGTTCTTTCGTTCATACTCGTTATCATCATCATCATTTGCATCCTCTTTCTCGTATTTTCTTCAGTCCGAAGTTTACTCGCTGTTAGTAATTCTCCTAGCTAACCTCGCTTAGCTATTACAGTCATATATTCTGCAAAGTCTCGATATAGGCTTTTTAGTCTCATAACAGTCACTTATTTTCGTTGGGTTCGTCTTCACCATCATATATGTTGACGCATCTCTACGGGAAACACGATTTATATTTGGTGATTTACTGTCACATCCCAGTCCGATACGTCGACAGCGACCTGTCAGCCATCAGTATCATAGACCTAAACTAATTTACGTTAAAACTAATTTGTCGCCGCAGTTATATAAATCGCATTATAATTGTTTGGTATGGAACGACTCTTGTGAGGAACGGGGGAGTGATCAAAATAAAAAACAAAACCTTAGAAACACATCATGATCTTAATGTAGAGAAGCCCATAGAAACTATGGTAGACACTCGGTGCTGAACAGGGAACGTGTGATCAACACAAACGATTTTATACAGTTGGTCATTTTATGTCGTTTGATTACGAAGTGACAGTTGGCCCTAAGTACTAAATCCTTCTAAATAGAACTGACTGAGAAGATTCCAGGATACACAGGGCCTGTAGCTGCGGCCGAGACAGACTGAGGTACGGACAAGATGATGACGTTCGAAAGCGAGACAGGAGTGCCTCGATACTCTTTTTTGCATTGGTCCATTTCTGATTTCTTTTGTTCACAGTTTGTTAGTCTGCCTTTGTCAGATGTCAGGCCATTCTCCGTTAAAGCATGAACGAATGGCTTTTAGCTTGGGGATATTTGAAGCCGAATAATGAAGAAGAAGGATGTCAAGCACTAGTTAGGTTTCGCGCTGTACAATAAAATAGGCTTGTCGTCGAGCCCGCTCCTCAATTAGTTATGGTGAATTAAGACTATCGTATCTGTCGGGACGCAGCTATAAGGCCTAAACCTTTGTAGCAAAGATAAACCGGTGCGATGACTCGAATTCGAAGGAGACGAAAAATTAACTAGATAATAAAGACAAGATTTAAACAATGCGTTTTTAATCTTTTGAAAATAAAATGCTCTTTCGTTGTATAAGTCGTATCTGTTTTTCATCTGTTGTTGTTTATCTATTTACGTATATACATAGCACGCAAGCTAGACTCCATCGTTCTCTGACGCCTGGACGCCGTAGCCGGCTACTTCATCTTCTCCAATCAGCTGCTCTTCAGAATTCTTCTAACCCTATCCAACCCTTCGTCTCTAATATTATTGTTATTAGTATTATTATAATTACGGTTATTATTATCCACTTGTTGCTTTTTTCCATTGTTTCACCTTCCTTTTCTGCAATGCGTCAATAGATAATAATTTCATTTCGTTGCTATCTTTTTACTTTGTCACTGTATCATATAATGCATTACATTTTCATTCACCGATCGACCCTCCGAGATAACATCTTTTTCATAAGCTATTCCCATTTGCCACAAAGCGGCCAGCGCAATGTTCTATTTGTTTCTCGTCATTATCATAATAATCAATAATTATATATATATATATTTAATTAAATCTTATCGTTTCTTTTTCTCTGACTTGTGCTTCCCCAAATCTGTTTTTACTTAGGATTCTACGAAAGCGAATTTATACTAAATCGTTGCCTCTTCTAGTCGTATCTTTCATAATCTAGTTTTCATTCTGACTGACTCCTTCGAGGTTGTCTTCTTGGTCTCTCGGGCAGGTTTGTCCTTTTTTTTGACACGGCTCATTGCTTTGTGACAAGGCCCATTGCTTGGTCCCTCCTCGTCGAGTAACCCCACGCTCAGTGATGATTATAACGCGATAGTTATCAGGGCTGACACTGTTCGCCATACCCAACACCGCCTTCGTCGTTGGTTTACTTATAGGCGATTGGAAAAATGCGGCAAGGGTACCACAGACGCGTCCAGGTGTGAGGGCACTCGTGTGTACCGACTTCATACATGACGTAGAACGTGTACAGCAGCATCACGTCCTCGGAAATGAAGGAGTGGTTAATCGTTTTTGTCTTCAATTGGCGGAAGTATGAGGTGGTGGAAATCGTCAATAGTAATGATACGGCTGACAATTTGGCTATAGAAACGGATGTTATCATTTTCAACTAATCGTTACTTTGCAATGTCTGAGACCATTATCTATTTCCTTGAATGGTCACTGAGGCTAGCTAACTGATGGATTCGATCCTGAATCATCTCATTTGACGATAATCCTTAGCGATGATCGTCGCATACGTATATACACAAATGCACAATCAAATCAATTACAGGTTAGGATAAGAGGCTAGAAATAAATGAACTGGGCAGCAGTAATAGACGCTGCTGATAATTTCTACCGGCAATCCTGCCGCAGTCCAGAAAGAGCGTATTTTTTTTTTTTTTTTACTTGTACTATGAATTGCGTATATATGATAACGATGAATTTATTGCGACATCTACTTATCCTTGATGGATTCGTCAGCGGCGGTGAGTGAAGAGGCAATCGTTGTCGATGTGCCATTAAGATGGGAGCTGTGCAAGTTGGAGCAGCTAGAACCTGGGTTTCTGCTGGAGTTGAGCGCCTTGCCGTTTTTCTGAATGCAATTGCTGCTGTTGTACGAACGAATGTAGAAATTTAGGAAAAGCAGAAGAATGGCTCCGATCGAGGCCTGCCAGGTGTAAATGACGGACGATGGGTAGCCGCAGTTGCGGAACATTGGCACCGAAAGATGCGCAATCATCAGCACGAACTGGAAAATTTGCACCTAAAATGCAGCCATTGAAACGATGACAACGGATAATTGAAGGTAAGATACACAGAAAGATGTATAAAAGGTGCCATCCGAATGTTAACACTAAGTTCCGCTCTATCGCCGATTGATGTTTTTACCGCTAGCCGTGTTCCATTCGACAAACAAATACGTTTGTATACGAGAGTTGGCCATTGGTCTAGAGCGGGTCCCTTCCCTCCAGAATTACTAATGTTCGATGAATTGTAATGTTCCCGTATCCTGTACGAATGTAGTCATCATATAATATCGGTTATTGTTTGTAGCAATATTATATCCCCGTGATGGCGTCGTACAGACGTATTGGTTCATAAAATTTAAAGGCGGGTAAGTTGGTCTGGGTTTGAAACTACGTGGGATAGACGTAGATTTCACACTGGAAGAAAGCAGCCATCTGGAGCTGTGCTCAGTGGCCATGTCCGACGTGAAAAAAACCTAGCACGTATTCAAGTTTGATTGTGAGAAATAGCAAATTTGAGTTCGATGCTTTGTCTTATACACAGCTTACAATAGTAACGACACATGGTAAATATTCCGCAGCCGGACAAGCAACGTCTAAGAGAGGCTTGTACGTACTACGAGAAAACTCATTTGCTGAGCTTGAGTACTCCCTTTTTGGACGATACATAAACTGTCATGAAGGAACTCTTTGTCAGGCAAAAGCCTCGTATCGGTTAAGCTAACCGGCGAAGTTAAAATAGAATTCGAGCGGTTGTCCAACTGTGGAAACGATAAACACACATCATGATTCAAATATAAAGTAACAACTTACATAATTCAATTAGTTACGCTATAGCAACTAGACTTTTACTTATTCTGGCGGTAAAAACTATATACATTCCTCGGCACTAATTAGCGTTGTACCAGAGTGGTTTAAGAATAGATCTACATACTTTATAAAGATGACGTAACAACTGCACTTGTTTTCTCTTCCGGGAACAATTACCACTTCAGTATGCACGCCTAGGGCTCCATCTTGCTGATATTTGTTTATCACGTCACCCATCCTCGCGATGAAGACTCATCCATAATGTCTACTTGTAAAGTGTGGACGTCATCTGAATAATTATAATATTTATCTAGCTGCGTCACAGCGGCTCGAAACTGTGTTTATTTATATTTTCTTAACTAAGCCACCGAAGCGGTTCTCCCAGAAATACTGCGTGATTGTTTGCATCGTGCGACTGAATACGGGGAAAAGACTGCGTAAAAAAATGAAAGACACAAATAGTGGTAGACATTATCTAAACACACGTTCGACGATTATTTGTATCTTGTTGCCTTCTGCTGTCAGTTGACGGTATTGATTTATGACGTCGCCGATACGGCTGTTTTAGCTGACAGAAAATCACCACAACCGTTTGGCAGAATTTAATGGCAATTCCTCCTGTTTGTCCTGCCTGACATACGCTGAAGGGCTTACTTCGGACAGCGGCCGGTTTTTCGTACGACTAAAGTCGATTGCCGCTGCTGGGCTTGTGAGAGAGTGCATTTCTCTGTGTGTACGACACCTGCGGGCATTTACCTTTTCAGACCGTCCTGAGTTGAGAATGACAAGGCCGAATAAAGGAAGCAGCATACGTTGCTCTTCTCGTATCAAGGAGATGATCAATAATCAAAGCGGATTACAATCGTTCAAAGGCAATATGGCCACCACTGTCGCTAGCTTGAAAAAGCAAGGATAAATTTCAACAAGTGACATCATGACATGTGCCCCGATTCCAGTGAGTTCTGCGCGTGCGTTCGTTAGAAATTGATTATTTTGTTCGTGAAATCTGATGGTTGAGCA
This sequence comes from Varroa jacobsoni, assembly GCF_002532875.2. Taxonomy (NCBI): domain Eukaryota; kingdom Metazoa; phylum Arthropoda; class Arachnida; order Mesostigmata; family Varroidae; genus Varroa; species Varroa jacobsoni. The sequence goes on from NW_019213664.1 coordinate 88,883, forward strand.
GTTCTGGCACTGGCCGACAGTTACTACCCTAGCGGCAAGGCAGAAGCGCTTAAATAAAGGTTGACTTGATTGACGTCATTCAAATGGGTCCGCTTGATTAGCTGAGTGGGCACGTGCCTGGAAAATGTAATGAGAAAAATTTTCTTACGCAATTTTGAACACCACATTTAAAGCCCTGACGAGGAAGTTTCTTCGCTGGTTTATATGTATATATTAAGAAAATTGCCTTTGCTCACTCTTCGTAGCGATGAGATTTCCATATTTATCAATAGATGACGACACACCTGCTCACCACGCGCAATCTGCTTTTGAAATCAATGCAAGCAAAATGAAACTTAAACGCCTAAGGCTAATACAGGACATAAAAACTCGACACATTATTAAGAAGCTAACAAAGGTTCTAGACCTGGGAGAGAACCGTAAGAGTGCATATTTTTTCGTTGTTGCCTATGCGGCAACACAAACAACTTTACATCTTTCGATTCTCCGTTGTCGTATAATAGAGCCAAAGTCACGTCAACGGAACGTAATAAAAGGCAAGAGAGCGAGCCCACCAAAATGCAACGTGCAGCGCACAAAAACGGTGCACGTAATTCGTTCCATTGGTAGTTGTGCAGGGTAGCGTTTCCGTTGCCCCCTTCCTGATCCCAGCAACCATCTAGCCGTCCGCTACGAAAGTTCGATTGTACTGTATTAAATTTAATAGTGTGCCCCTCTCCCACACTGGGACTAATGTCTTTGAGGCAATGATATAGAACATTATACAATAGTACCATTCAGCAGCACTTTGTCGTGCGGCACACTGGGCAGCGTCAAGTACCGACGGCGGCAGTTTTAATGCTGCCGCTGCGACCACACTGAATTGCCGTTTGACCCCGGAATCCCATTACTTATCGTGCAGCGGCCGCTCTGCAGGTCGGCACACATACACACATATATCGACTAACATCGGACAATGCGCCTGATGATACGAACGTGTAGCCAAGAGCCGGATACACACGGCCAGGCGACGAGGTCGACAAACGAGCTCCCTATATGGCACGCTGTATTGCATTGCTGCTTAGTTATTACGCCAGCTGTGGTAGCTGCCACAATCGCTGTTACTCACTAACAAATGTGCGACTGCGGGAGGCGTACGCGGGCTATCGCGGTGGTGGCTGCCGCGACGTCAACCACACACTTCAAACGGGAACAGCCACCACAACGTGCAGTACAACGCACGATGCCCAACACGAACCATCGTAGCGTCATAAGAACAAACACAATAGATAAAGCGGAAGAATTCGCTGTTTACAGTTGCCGCCTGCGTCAGCCCCCCAAACCGTCATCATAAACATGAAGAGACGCTGCATCAACATAGGCAGGCAGGCAGGCAGACAGACAGGAATACGAGGCAGTCGGTCAGCAGTGCCGTACGATGCCAGCAATGTGATGCAATGGAAGATAACGCCATAGGACTAAATCGGACCAATCAAGGTAAATCGGCTAGATGAACAGACAAGTTGGGGGAAGCGCCCAAATCAAGAAGAAAATTCAGCCAGGCCTAAGTCAGCGGCAGCGGTTTCTCCCCCACTCATCTCCCACTCCTCTTATTGCCGCTGTACATGCTGGCAACGCAAGTGGCGTCGCCCATGAGCACAGCGAGGATGTTATTGCTGTTACTGCCGGATTTGCTTCGTAATAACATGCGCCGCCGCAGTAAATGTACAGGAACGACAACAACGGGAAGAACAGCGAGCAGCTGTGTAGAGGGTAAAGTGGGTAGCTGGGGCATCCGATAAGAGCCCTTTCAAAGGGGTTTGTTGGACAGGCATCTGTGACGACAACAACAACAACAGCACGGTTAACATCAACGTAAAGGGATGTCGTCGATCCGACGATCTTTTTTGAAGACCAGCAGGAAATTGATGAGTGCTTATTTTTCAGATTTTCTTAAGATTATGCAATTTGTATGTTATGGTCTTCAATGACAACAATGATGCCGTATATAACAATGTCGGCCGTGTCTAACGAACGCATTAGTGATACTACGGAAAATTTATTGGATGTAAAGGAAACTTTTCCGACATGCGTTTGTTTCGTTGTCATATCTTCTGTTTCATGTTTTTCCTAAGGAACTCAGCGCAGTTTAACATACTCTGAAATGCAGGGACGAGGCCTGATAAGGTATGACCTGGGTACAATATTGTCTTTGTTGAATCATCTCAAACGTTCGGTAAACAATAGTTACGGCTGACGCTAACGCAGGCAGCCGTGTATTGTGGAACAGATTTTTTGGTACGATTATGCACATAGCCGTAGCTGAGAGTATTATTGAACTGTTTTTCAGCGTTAAAAACAAGCGTGACGGGCCGATCCTGAGTAAGAATTCCAGTAGCAATGGCTTTGGCTAGCCGAGACGAAATTGTACATGGATATCCACATTGCATGAACTAGATCTAGTTCTAAACATTTATATTGCAGCGTGGCCCAAGAGAATGCACAGCGTTGGTACTAACGTCTTCTTTCTGTGGACCTTAGGGCTGGCGATACGTTGAGAAATTCAACTGCCTCCGAGATTCAGAACGGCTTAGGCACAAGATCTAAGCCAAAAGCTTTGTTATGAAATAAGGCATCGTACGACGCCGTTTGTAAAGCACCCGAACTAGATCCAAGAGTATCATTACCAGGGATTCTACTTTACCTAAGCTCAATTTCTTCTCATTATGGCCAACGCAACTATCTGTTGTAGCTCGACTAAATTGATATGTCCAACACAGAACATTCGCATGATGGAACACTTCGTTATCTCGTATTCGACATAGGTTTACATGGTTCGATTTTTGTTCTGAAGAAAGTCTCCGCAAAGATTACACTTGCTTGTTTCAGCGAAATTCAGATTCGGCTCACTCAGAGATTCGCGGCCAAGTTGCCGCCCAAACGAAGAATCTATCGTTCAAAATTTCAATTAATAAACACAAAGTAATAAAAGCTTGAGAAGTTTATGACTAAATGGCTAGAGGCTAAATGACAGATAAGTCTCAGGGGGAAGGGGGGACACTTACCTTCGTGAGATGCTTCTTCCACCAGAGGTGCTTCTGTACAGCCGGTCCAAGTGTGGAGAGTAAGTAGTATGTGTACATAATGGCATGCACGCATGAGTTGAGACAGAGCGTAAAGATGACGAGATTGGTTAGGCCGTAAATAGCCGACGCCCAAGACATGCACACGACGATAACGTGATGAAACACGTGTAAGAACGTAATTTGGCGTTGCTTTTTCCGCAGAACGAAGAATACCGTATCAAGGAAATCAAATACACGTAACCACCTAAGAAACGAAGAAATCAACGACAGAAAGTTTGCACAAACAGTAGTAGCACATGAGTACGTGAGTCGTCTGAAGTATCATCATCCCTTTGAAAGGGGCTGAAATAAACGTGAAGGCCCAAGCACGAATTTCTTTACTGTGCAGTGGCCTGCGTTTTGCCGCGGCAGATTACTGCTGCTTCGGACTAACTCCGCCCTTATTTTGAATGGCCATGATTAGTACCAGCAATCGGTGATTGTTTTTCGGAGCCGCAGAAAACTCTCATTTTACCTGTAGTTCCTTTGGAAGATTTATAAAAGAAGGAAGAAGACGTTCGTTCGGCTTGAGTAAGATGTGTTGGGATTCATAATTCATTAGCTCAGTTGATTTAAGTTTGCAAATGATAATAAGGACGCATAAGATATGTGAAAAGTTTTGATAGGAAAGGCCTCTTGTCAGCTTTTCCTCCATTTTGAGTTTTCAATATTCTCCTGACGCCTTTAACAGTCTGACGATTCTTTTTTCAAATTCACAGCATAAGTCCTCTCGAAGTTCGCCAGAGCGACAAGTTGAAAGCTTTTCTTACGCTCGTTTTGGTATCTGTTGCCATCTTGAATGCTACACAGACGAGAAATATGTTGAACTCGGTCCAAACGAGCAGTTCAAGTCCGTTGCCTGTTCTAGCGCAACGAAATTTACTTGAGTTGAATTGAAATACTTTATATATTGAATTGATGAATGGCTAATTTCGTAGCCATGGATAGATTTATTGATATCTACTTATTCGGGCGTACCCTAGCCTTCATTTGCAGAATCCGGTATGTAATAACATCTATGTAAATTCGAATAACATTGGAGCACATTTATAATACACAGCACATTCAGAATGATGCTCGCGCCCAGGTAACAATTCCGTATCACTTCCTAACCCAGGGAACGATCAGAGGTCTTTCTGAAGATCTTGCGGGCTTGCAATCATTCCACAGCTGGCTACTCAGACTATTAGAGTCAAGATGATGTTAGCCTTGATGTACGTCGTTTGGCAATGTATTTTGCTTCAAATTATTAAATTCTGCTCAAAAGATACATGTTGAAACCATTTTTAACTAGGGTAGCATGCGTTGCAGTAAGGACATTGGATGTCCGCCTATAACCTCCAATTTAACAGTGGACAACTAGCAACGCGTTTTCGCACTCTATTCATATTTAAACTTTTATATTTATAATTACCTTTTGGAATTAATATGTTTAGCCTAGTGGCACAGCTGTGGGGTGCTAGGTAAATCCTGTAAATTAAATGAGTATCCATCACACAATAACTTCTCGCAAAGTGTAACGGTAAACTGGAATGGAAAGTTGATGGATATGGCCACTGCAATGATAAACCAACCGATTTTGGGCAAGCATGTCGTTTATCGCTAATGTTGTTGTACTAGGCTGACTGAATAGGTGACGCCTGTTCCACGACTAAATTTCAAATACTTCTACCTTGAAAACTGATGATGTACGGATTACAGGTAACTGAACGTCACTATTGCTAGGTATATTATGCATACTTATTTGTGTGTAGAAAGTAAGTGGAGTTTGTTTTTGACTACTTATTCGGAACGCGGGATCTATTTACAGATCTACAAATGTTTATGAAGTAGAAGAGTGGAAAGGGATACATTTCTTTCTCACCTACATGATCAACGAAGTCATCCTAGAACTAAATTCAGAAAATCGAATCTTATATATATATATATAATAGATAATACAGTCTGTGGCATATCAACGACTAACTCACCAATAGTAAAATGTCATATCGAGCAATTCCATAGTTAATGCATCTGTTCGTCTGTTATCTGGAGGCGAACACAAAAATGGCTGGTCCATTTTGCCGTAGAAATGATGGGCGATTTTAAACGCGAACGCTGTTGACGCGATGATCTGGAATAGGTTGTAGGTACGCGTGATGCCGGTTAACTGATATGGCTTGCGGTCGCGCATGAAGCGCGGACCCCAGATGTACACAACGTAAAGGTATGCGCCAACAATGCTAGCCAATGACAACGGCTGAGCAGAGATCCATGTCCGTAAACGGGGATCCCGCTCGAACACGTATGGCGGTACAGTGTCTAGACTCTCCATTTTTGTAGACGACCAACGATGTCGAGGTTAATCTGACGACCTAGAAGGGGTTAAGCAGACGCTGTGCAAAATGTGCGTAATTCGGTTGGAGGCCAGATACGTCAAGCTGCCTCGCTACACTAATTCCGCCACGATGGTGGTACCAATAAACTAAGTGCTTCTGGGGGAAGCGAGACGTGCCAACTGATAGCGAATGCCTGTAAAAACAAAGCAACAGAATGAACAATTCGTTAGCTCAACAATTGTAGATTTTCTAAGAGAACGGCACAAACGAAGTGCCATACGTTACGTTCCTTCTCGTTATCACGAAAAATTGAAATACACGCATTAAAAAATACCTGAGCAGAAGTTACGGAGTTGAGCGGTAACTCCAAGGTCTACGAATGCATAGGATTCAGGTTAACTGCAGAGATCTTCAGCAAAAATAGACTGAGAAACCAAACAGTGCAGCATGTAATGTATAACTTCACACACGCATACAGACTAAACATATTCATTTCATTGTATCTTCTTCTACGCGCTTCAAGTCACACGACTTGTTAACACATAGAACATACGTAAATTCCGCCGGTTTCTACCTTTGAAAAGATCCTGCTCAATCACTCGACGCGGTGTCTTTGTCGTGACTAATGTGTGCCGTTTGGAAGGGTCTCAACAGTGACATCTGTCGAGAAAAACTCAAAGCAGCGAATCCTCTAAATCACAGTTGGAACACTCGAATTATGAGCATATCCGCGAATAGACAGTCAGGGAGAGGATTATTCTGGGAAGGGAGATGCGGTGAGAGGGCATACAAGCGATTTTTTGCACAACGGGCATAACAATTGCAATCAGCTTTCAGGGGCATGATTTCAATCTTAACGTAAAACGAATTACGAAGGAAAATTATAATTTTTTTTAGGTGTTCGTTAATTATCGAATCTCATTCAGCCAAGTTTCAACGGCCGCGGTCGGAACAACTAAATATTAAGGATACATGAAATGAGTGTACCACTCGAGATCCATTAGTAAGTAAAAAAAAAAACAAGCTAAGCTCTGACGATATAAATAAATAGTTCGTTCCGTCATAAATAGCCACAGTGGAAGGGTGACAACGAAACATTAGCTTGATATTTTCACGACCGCTATATGTACAATGTGCATACCCCCTAGCGATAAGAACGGATTCATGTGCGGAATTACATGCGACAAAGTATATATGGCATATACGATTATGTAAACGAAGTAAAATTAACTAAATAAGAAAAAAAGTCACTATAGCAGAAAAAAATATGCTACTTAACTATAACTTGCATATATTTCATCACATCTAAAATGAATTTAAGGTGTCCCAACGTTAGTGTAAGCTAAATGGCCAATCAGTTTCGATCGCGTTTGCTAATTATCTACCGCGGCTTCTTCTACAAACTTGGAACAGTTCAGTTAATTAATAACACGATAGTGACGAAACGCATACAACGAAACGCGTAACTGGGGCGCGACAATAGGCTTACATGACAAATATTCTGCCACTACCCTTCGGCACGACAGTTCTGCTAAAATCTCATACTTCCTAGACGATTTGATGCACTTCTGACAATCCAAAATTGCTCGTTTAATACGCCACCGTCCGCTAATTAACAATTAATTCTCTGAGTAAACGTCAATCCGAAACGTGTTAGTTTTCGAACAAAGTTTTACTTCCACGCTCTATATCACAAAGTACAGCAAACCGAGTTTGTCGACCAATTGAAGAAAATGAAGATTCTTCACAGCAGAACTGAGCTTCTTCTGCAGTAGTTTACTAATTTCTGTTGTCTGATCGCAAGGCGATTAAAACACGTACGGCGTCCGGTGCATCGCAAAAGCCGCAAATAATACCAACTTGTTATAGTTTCATGGCTCCCATATCTGTCTGAATAGAGCAATTGACCCAAGTGAATGGAATTAGTCACAAAGGTATATATATATAAGATTGCTGGCATTTAGTAAGCACAACAGATTTTAGAGCTTATTTGAAAGACTTCTCTTAATCAGCTGGCCTGCGCTGGCTACTCGACCCGACTTGAGTTGCCCTATAATTTATCGTCCAATCCGCAGGCAGTGACGAGGCTGGTAGCGTAGGCCAAGTACAAACCGCAATCAGGGCATAAACACACCAGGTTTTTTGCGGGATCCTTCTGCTTTAGCTACACAGAGAGATGACAGTCATGACCTAACGGAGTAGACTTAGTTTGCAGAAATATCTGTCATGAGAACGTTAAAAGTGCTGGCAGAATACATGAAGGATATGCGGTTAGGAGATCAATCGCATATACTTTACGGCCTCCATTGCATTGAAATCTGAAAGCCTCGGAGTCGAAAGCTATGAAGCTCGCTGCGCCGAGAGTCGGCCATATAAGAAAAAAAAGAAACTTCTGCTTCATCTACATCAAGAATAGTTAAGGGCTGTATATGGTTAAACTATCATTAACATGTGCGTCAGCTACATGATTCGGGCCACGCTCAAAATGAACCGTAAATTGAAAAATACTTTCAGCATCTTTTAAAGGGGATACTGAAGGGCTCAACCGCCTGTTGTCGCCATTACTGCATCTATAGATAGCTATAAATGTACTTTAAGACTACGACACATTTCTAATAAACGAAAGTCTCATTCACTACCGTACTTCATTTTTAGGCCATTAAAAATCCACAGTACTAAAGCGAGCCTGTTAATTTTTGCTACAAACCTACTTCGCTTAATACTCAATTGTTCCAAACATAAGGATGTTATTCATTCGCCCTTAGAAACGAATTGTCTTCTCTATTGAAATGGTTTATGCCACATACATAGGCGTACTAGCGTTCCACAGTGTAACAGAAAATAGTAATCAGTCTATTTTTTCTCGTAAATAGATCGTTTTTTTTCTACGATCGTTATCAATCATATCCGTTCCATCTCAGTAATAATATTATGTGAATTTTTGGCAGAACTCCCTTTCGGGCGGATCTTTTTTAAAAAACGATATTTACAAAACCGTGCAGAACGTATTGCCTTGAAGGGTTCCTTAAGTCACCATTGCCGCAAACATACATATGCATATCTTGCACTATGTTGTTGCATAAAGCTTCGTTGTTTTGCTAAAGGTTTACTTCAATTGTTTGCATGCCGAGCGCTGCAATGGTTACCCTTCCAATTATAAACATCTTGTTTTATCGAACCTCGTTTCGTTAGAGGAAACCAGTAAAATCAGATGTGAGTAAAATACTACATGTAGGATGGGGGAAGTAGTGAAAAATTAGTACTCGAACGAAACTTTTTCAACGTTAACTATTCATACCTAGGTTGGGCGTATTTTCCACTTATACGAAACAAAACGTGGCATCGATCATCCGAACCCAATAATCTTCCAATGCACTTTTTCACACAAACATATAGCAGTATTAGCGCTGAAGCTGTCTCTGAAGCATTTTCCAGTCGACCAACACACACAGAAAGGGTTAAAAACATCACGCAACCCCACAATGAACAATAATTACGCGAAGTTTGTGCGTTGCACGTTCTACGCGACACAACTTACCTTTGCCGGTATGGAAATTGATGAAAAATGTCATGGGCGATATGTAGCTCTTATAATGAGCTAAGTGTCTAAAGTATCTAATCGTGTTTTATCCAGAATATACATATCGTAAATGACTTGGTTCAACGTAATAATAACGAGTTCAACTTGCTTGTTAGCCACTTTTCAAGATCTTCATCATTATAGAAGATGCTACTTTCACAAAGCAAACAGAAGAGTCTTCAAAGCTGTAGATGCAACCTGACAGACCTAGCTATTCTTTATAATCAATGTAGTTCCTTTTCCTTTTTTGCGTGTTCTTATATGTATTTTACGTATATTTTTTAGCATTTTTTTGAGCAGCTGCATTCATAGATGTTGCTAAACGTTTCTATACGAACCACTTTGTGTCAATTAGGAAAAGAGAAACAGCACCAAAATTCCGTATGCTTATGAAGAATGCTAGCGTAAATAGATCCCATTGATTTTATTGATGGTCCGGTTTGCTGTTCGTTCGCGTTTTAGCCCAGTGTGAGTGATGTGTTTGTCGTGTAATATAGCTATATACTCATGTTATACCAACATCGTATCAAATCCTAAGTAGCTAAACAAATGTCGCTCGAACTGGGCATCAATCCAATCAATACACCCTGACCTGACGGCGAGACCCATTTCAGAACCGACACTTTTATAGCAGAGCTGCTTAATTTTAAATATTTTTGTACCTTTCCACAGTAACTTATTCAACATTTTTGTAATTATACTGGAAGTTTATTTTGACAAGCAACAATATCCTCACAGACTTCAATCGTTTTGGTTTCTTTTACAATCATGGAAGGAATGCCGAGATATTCAGGAATTAAAAGGATGATTTGTAAAAATGCAGCAGTTACCTTGCAAAAGCTATAACCATAATTGAAGTCGCCGTTATCGGTCAGTGATATAAAACTACTTTTCTCGTATAAATCGTCAATAGGTAACTATAGTGAGCTATACTTCATTCATTTAAAACGAGTGCGGAGCGACGATCTATCTTTCGGTTTGAAAGAAAGGCTGAATCTTTCGTTTACCCTTAAGCATAATGCCATGCTTGGGCCAGCACTAGGTACTGAGATATTAGCCGTTCTGTCAATAAGCTGTCTAAATGGATCCACCGGATACTGACGGATGTTACCTGAAGCTGCTAGTTGCACACCTAAGTTTGTACATCTTTCCCCTTTGCACATCCATACGTAAGATAGCAGTATATTAGCTAAACTGAATTATGCGCCTATCAAAGACGTAATCGCCCTTACCTAACACCCCATCAAGAAATAGACTGCATCCGCAGGCATAGCTGAACTATCACGTGCAAAGAGATGCACAAACAGTACCTAATTTCTAATAAAATTTCTCATATGGAAATAATATACAGATCGTTGACGCTCAAGATCGGCCGTGCCCGAGAAGCCGAAACGGTGAGACGGATAAACGTCAGATATTACACGTTATGGTAGTTCCGCAATCAGAACGTGACATAGAACTTCCGACTTCCGACACAGCAGGCGCTAGCGATAGTCGTATTAGCAATGTACATTTAGAGCATCACCTAAACGAGAAGAAAGGCGGACAAGTTGCAGCCTGTGTGGCCAATAAAAACCTCGTGTGGTTACGGTCATCCGACGCTTAGCTATTTACGTGGGCTACACAAAAGCCCACGATAATACCGACATCTCAAAGTCAATTGATATCTTCAGGCTCTAATTATGAAGAGTACTTTGCCATATGTTCCAAGCACTATACGAACACGTGGACTACCTAAAACAGCTCCTTGAAAGTCATTATTGATATTATGATTGTTATGACACAAACTCCTAATACCTTTTTATCGAGTGACTATGTTGACAACAGCTCGATAGTGTGTACCTTTGATGAACTAACGCCGAAAATGACAAATAGCGGTGCTGCCTTGATGATGATAATAATAGTTTTCACTGAAGTTATCGAGTAGGTCCTCTATACCGTTTGACAACATATTGAGTTCACGCAGTTCGAAAGAACTAAGTGCTCTCTATTTATCAAAAACAAGAAATATGTACCACGCAGCTTGATAGATAACGGCTGCCTTTTTCCTCTATTATCAAGCGATGTGACCGCCGATTATCTATACTAAATATATGGGAACTTTGACAAAATTCGATTGCTATATATATATATATATCAAGCATGGCCATATTGTTATCCTTATTGTATACTATATGGGTCATCAGCTAATAATCGCATTTAGCTCGCATTTAAATAACGTAGAGTATAGTAATCAAAACAATAATAAGATTGATACCTTTTATAATTTCATTGTTATCTATTATCGTTTAGCGGCAATGGCAGGAAACGAATCAGCGGGGAGAATTTTGGTCGGTGTTCTAACACATATAAAGTATATTACTCCGTCCCCAGAAATCGTCTAGGATACATGGTGGAAATTATGGAGTAGACCCAAATCGCCCCAACCTTGACACTGCGTTACAACAAAGACCCATTTTTATATGCGCCCCAAAAATGAGGTAGACGAATCCCTAGCGGTTACAGAAATAAACATTGGTTAAGTTCACACAGTCAGACCCACCGGATATTGAAAATGTATGGCCTTTACGCTCCGCCTTACGGTGTTTTTTAGATCATATTTGCAATCTATATGATATTCTAAAAAATCTACCCGTATATCTATTCGCGGTGTTCAGCTACGATCTATTATACTATCATTGCAAAGCTTTACAAATAACTTCTAGAAAAATATATTCTAGAAAAATGACTTCGATGAAAATAGAAAAGGAGAAAAATTGCGTTGGCTTTTTCTAACAATTACCAGTAATTGTTCAGAAGTGATATCTTACATAGACAAACTTAAATGTCAGAACGATCTTTTTTTCTACTCTAATCGCTGTTGCAAAGCGTCTACTACTTTCCCTAAGCAGTTGTCAATTTTTTTATGGTCTTTATCAAAGCTGAGCTTTGAAAATTTCAAGTTAGATGTAAAATTTGTTTTTATTTAATTTAAATTATCTTTATTCGATTAAGTCGAAATGGAGTTCCTACCCCTTCAAATATGTGCACCTCATAGATAGATATCTCTTCAACTCATTGGGAATGTAGGTTTCGTTCGACGACCGCTTAGTGATCTTAGGACAAAATAGCCCTATTGGAAATTTTCGCCAAACGGCCTTGACGATTTTTGTAGACGGAGATATACATATACGAAGCGGAAGAATTCCGAAACTCGTCATTGTCAACCATTTATCGCATTATAAATTATAAAAGTATCCGTCTCATTGTGAGTCTTGACAGAAAGAAACCGTAAGCATTATCCAAACGCGTGTGCGAGTATGTGTGTGTATGAGTGTGGATATCCTCGAGGAGAAAAAGTCTACACACAGAAGGAAGTTAGTCGACGGGTCATCTGCATGTATCATCGAAAGGTTCATATTGTCAATAACAAGTTTCTAATGAGTAAATAATATAAAGATAACAGATATAAACTAGCATATATTGAATTGAAATAGAAGAAACTTCCGCCAGTAACCCCAATCGACTATTATACGACGATTTTTCAGAAAAAGAGGCGTCCGGAAGGCAGGCAGACAGAAAAAAAGACACAAACATTCAAACTGCAAGAGAATAAGTTTGAAAAAAGAATTTGAAAATGGTCAGTATTGAATGCAGTAAATAAACAAGAATAATTACTCAAAAAAAAAAAACGGAAACAAGTTAGTCGTGAATTCTGTCGCATACAGAGAACCAAGTAAAGACGGGTTTCGACAACGTATAGCCACAGTGATCATCGAAAATACAGAGTGACTATTAGAAAAAACTGGTAGCATTTCCTCATTGTGGAGCAACGATTGATACACGCGAAACATGTCTAGAAGTTCAAAAAACTCCTCCAACATCATAATTTGAGCATATGCTCTAAAATGTTCGATTAAATCTGCTTCCAGACAGAATAATTCATTAAAGTTATGTAGTAATGTAATGTGTATCGGACAGCAGTTGAATAGATATAATAGCACCTTGTTGTCGTTCTGAGCTCAGCGGTATTCGATTGAAACAACAAAGGTAAGTTTTACACATCATTCCGTTAAATCGGATTGTGTAAAATTTGATTTACGCGAAAATTTACAGAAAATGATTTAATTTGAAGTACATACGATTAACAAACGACGGCATAACCTGTCAACCAGCTAAAAATCAAATACTCGACGTCTTGCCTTGTGACAGTTTCTAAACAGAATTAGTTAATTAACGAAATAACCTAATTTATGGCATTCATGGTCGAAATTAATTCTATTTGAAAAAAATCGACAAGAAAAACGAGGACAAAAAACGTCTTATAGAAACATAGTTAACAAATGGCACAATTAAGTATCAAAACATTTTCTAACTTGACATCATCATAAAACTTATCAGATATTATTGTATGTAAGTAGTGTTGTCAAATGCATCACTCGGTTCAGATCGATTGTATAAACTTGTAAAAATTTTAGACAGCGTACAAAAAACATAGTTCAATGTTGATTTCATACTGTTGTTTGCCAGATCAACTACGTAATCCAGCTCGGGTCATCAGCAGCACGGCAGTGAAACAAAAACGTGTACACCATTGTGGTAACTGTAAGCGATAATAAATAATTACCGTATTAGTAAAATAGTAATGTAACAGTGAAAGATTTCGTGTTCATATAATATACGGCGGTGACCGAAAAGATGAGGGATGAATCGGGGTCCATATCGCGCGGAAATAGCAGAGCACACAAAATGAATAAATAAAAGTATATAAAAATAAAATACAGTTTATTGGCGTTGGTGTGCAAGCGTCACTCTGCGCCAATGGTGACCAATGCCGATAAGGGCAACGACGATTTCGACGAGAAGGAGCCCTAAGCGACCGAGTTGCTGCAGGATGGACCCCTGTATGGTCAGCGCACGGCCCTCGCACGTATTTTGTGCTCGTTTCGCTTCGACTACTCATGCCTTAAGTGGAAGCTGAATAAGTCGAGAAGCGCAACGACGACAAAGGAAAAGCTTCGGCGTCTGTTGCCTCTTTATTACGACAGCATCAGCAGCAACGGACTCCCGGCATCAGGCAGGGGCTGCGATGCCGGTAATATCAGAACAACAATACAAGGCACATCTGACAACGCCAGCAAGACTAGTTAAAGTTATACGACCAACGGCAGTGTGATCTGCATCGCCATCGTCAGCAACAACTGCCGATCCCATCAGTAAGTAAATGCTTTGATTGACAGAGACTATTTCTGCTTGGTGGCATATGTACGCTGTCGACAATTGTATGTGATCGATGTATGACGTTTGGATGGCCCTCAAGTTGACTCGATTTGTTCTACTGGATGTACGTAGTCAAGCAGTCATCTAGGCAACGGTCGTAGCTTTGAATTTCGGTGACGCTGCGTACCTGCTGGACATTCGATGGTCCTTTGACTGCCTAACACGGTCGTTCTCACTAAACATACGGTGTGAAGTAGTAGGAACAACGACGTCGTGTGGCTTGTGCTTCCGTGGTATGACACTGTTGTATTGCTAAGAGGGGGTCGATAACCGACGACACTACTGAAATGGGCCATGTGCAGCGGTGTTACTCCTGTCGCCAATCGCTCTTCGTTTGCGTCTGCATCGGCTGCGACTGTCGTCTGTGCTTCAAGGTCGTGTAATAGCAGAACTCAGACAAGGGAAAAAGCTGAGCTGTGGCCACTTCAAACAGCGCCGGAACCACCCGGCCCTACTGGCATGTCAGCTTATCGAGAGAAGAGCGGGCAAATCGTTTCCTGCGATGGCTAGTGACCTCGAAGTGGTCAACCTACTCGGCGTTTACCCTCTGGAATTTTTGAACTTCAATGTTTCGTTCGAGATTAGGAGATTCGAGTTGCACGTATAAGGGATAGGTAAAACCGTTTCAACCAAAAACCACAAACGAGCAGAATGATAAACAGATTTATCTGTAACAGCTGCGCTCCATTCTGCCAAACTAACGAATCTTTCCTCTTTTGTCTTGTCAATATGAACTCGCGCATCCTTCCGTCCGCTTAGCATACAATAAGTTGTGTTATTTCGAGCGTCAAAAACCACATATAAAACTGTTGAAGCCATTGTTTAAAATTCTGACGGCCAATCAGTATCGAAAGTTAATTACTATTCTTATAGCGCCTTTCTTTCTATGGATTAACTGGAAATATGTCTTCACTTCTTCTCCTTTTCAATGAGCGATTCCTAATTTCTCAACAATGTGGCACGACGATACGTAAGATGCGACCTATACGTAGACGTCATAAAGTAATCTGCGACAACACTAATACCCTATCGAGAACCGTATGTAGATGATGGCTTCTAGCTGGCTATTTCCTGACACCACTCTTTCATGCAGTCGTTTATATATATTTTTTTACATTCTTCAGGTAAGAATTGTTTTCTTCTCAGGTAAACGTTCCAGGACCTTAAAAGCATTTCTATTAGCAATGCAGCTCACAATGTATTGACTATAGTACTGCTATAATTTTGTACCAGTATAAACACAACGCTAAGCAAGCCATTTCGATATTTCAGTCCTTTTCCTCTTCCTCCGCCAGCCGCAAATAATTGCTCTGTGGTAGTCCATCTATTCAACAATAATGGTTTGTATACGACTTTTCCAATTCGACGGAGCCCTTGCTGGGAGAGATCCTATACAATATTCATCTACACTCAGTAACGCAACGAGTGCATCCGGCGCGTGAGAAGGTCTCATCGCAAAACGGCGAGGCGATAACAAAATATTGCAGAGCTAGTAGACCATGTATTAACAATATATACACATTTATATGTAAATTTTAGATGTGTTATTGTTCGTATTTAATAACGATGCGGGGAAAAAAAAAAACAATACGATCATGTATTATGAATAAACTCTTTGAAAAAATTAGCACGCTGCTTGAGCTGCTGTGATACGGTTCACAGCGTACAGGGAATATTGGGAGATATATGATAGGCCAATGATACAACGCAATGAAAAGGTCCTACGCGATTGCCGCATGTAAGTAAGGAATAGTCGAGTTTCTAGGACGTCGTACCTGCAAAATGGGAGGGGGAGTTTTCCGGCCTCGACTAGCCATGTTTGTTAGTATCGTTTATAGAATACTGCTACGGTATTGATCTAAACAGGACAGATGTCAAAGCTAACAAAGGTGCGAGGCCCAGCCTTCTACGGGTAGGCCGCGTTTCACGGGTGGGCGCGTACCATATGTTGAGCATCTAAATGAAACAAGCCTTAGATATGTACATGTGAACAATTGACAAACTAGAGCCTTTCTGGGCTCCTTAATCTACTTTCTGTCGGTTCTTAAAAAGGTAGAGAGTAAAATTTATATCTACGCTACACTTGCGTCAATCAAATGCATTATGCATTGAGAGCGACATATTTTTTGAAAATTGTTCTGAAAACCCTTTTTGCTATGATTGCAAAATTAACAATCGATATCGGTCATGATTACGTTCATATTTGCTATGAGATAGTGGGGTGATATACCGATGTAATGACTTTAGTTAAAACTATTACTAAAGCTATTACTCAGAGGGAGTAGCGATTCGTAGATAGTTCAATGAAGCTTTAAAAAACTACTTCAAAGTAGAGCTCGTCCACCTGCGCTGAACGAAGGAGCCTTCTCCCAGAAATTTACTAGAGCGTACCATTTTGTGTATGCACTCTATCTTTCCTTAGGATTCGGAGTACATCGAATCCACCAAAGAATACACTAAAAAGTAAATGGGTTGGGTTCAAACCCGTCCTTTCGCAAAAACAACTCAGATTACTACATGCTCCAAGAATTCACGCTAATTTTAATCAGAAGTCTCAGAACCATGAAAAACAGTGCAATTTGAGGGGTATCGCCTCTCTTCACAGAAAACAAACTATTGTATCAATGTCCGAAGTCATCATTCGGAACAGATACGGATCATGCAGAGAGCTTGCAAAATAGGATGGGATCACGTGATGGTGGCCCAGCGAATTTGAATGAATTTTAGCACAGCTAGTCTTCTGTCTGGAAGCACATTTCAAGGGGTATCAGCGCTTCGAAGCACGTACCATCTTGGTTTTAACAGAGAAAATTTATCTGTTGACGCAGGAATGAGCTGTATTACTTCGAACGAGCCGTTCTTGCATAGCCCCATCGAGAAAAGAAACGTATAAATATATAGGAAGAAAACTCTCACTTCTGAGATCAGGGTGAGTGCTTCGTGCGGCCACGCTTTCTAAAATCCGTTTCGTACGCATCATCAGTATATAATCACAGCCACACAGAGACATTCAGATGAATTTATGAATCTAATACATACACGATCCTATATTTAGATAGATAACAATGCTCATTTCTACACATCAAAGTACTAAGCATACACTGCGGTAACATTATTCTGCCCCAGGTGTTCTTCCTCTGCATTTGTTTACCACAGGTCCTTCAAGATGTCAATAAATTTCGTGCTTCGACTTTTTCGTCTTCTCTTCGTTACATTTAGCCCATCAAAGCTCACAGCGGCGGCGGCGGCGGCGGCGGCGACGACGACGGCGGCCACGACGACGACAGCATTAACGGAAGCAGTCCCGCATTAGCCGCATTTGAAGTTTTTCTCCCTGACACCGTCTAACATCTCCAGAAAATCCAGGCAACGCAACGCAAGGCAAAACAGACTTTCCCGGGTGCGGTCACTCCAGCAGAGGTGTTCTCTAGCCCGGTACTCTGACCCAGCAAATCCCGGTTAACATGCCGTAGTAACTGTGGAAGTCGGTAAATCGTGTAATTAAACTGAAGCCACTTAGATAGGATCGCGGAAGCATCCCAGAAGAACGAAATGGGATGATATAACGCGGGGAAGCGATGATGCGCGTTGGCATTGAAGCTAGAACATAGTCGCCATCTTTGGCAGTAACACTATTAGACATAGGGATAGGCAAGCTAATGCATTTTGGATGGCGACTTTGCCGCCTACTAAAGAACCGTTTAGTATCGAAATTGCGCTTAAGTCAACAACGCAGACACTGCCTATTGATGATTACCGGCCGGAAAAGATCAAATGCGGTTTGGAATACCGATTTAGGCCTGCAGTAGCACTTTCAGGCCAAGACCGTTAAAATTCATTTTATGACTCATGCGGAGTGCCACAACACATCTAAGGCACTTGGCGATAACTCCACGAGGCCAAAGGCCTATTTTGGATCTATATTCTATCAATGAAACTGATACTGGGTAGATGGTCGTCCCGTACAAGAACCGTTCAATTTTGTCACGAGCTAAATGCGGAGATGGTGTTAATACTTAATTTGACTTCTTCTTATGATGATACATGGAAATATAGTGTGGTATACATAAAATAGCCTCCTCTAGTTCTACAGACATGGTATCCTATTAACCGACTAAAGACAAACGTTCATGTGTATGGTAAACATAATCATACTGCGTTTGGCCTATGAACGGTGGTGCGCGCTCAGAATTGTCGATTTTCTAAGAACTTTACCGCGCAGTTTATCGTCTGCTAATGGAATCTTTATGCGGACAAGCTTCCATATCCATTCTACTTAGGAGAACAGTCGAGATAGTAACACCGTGTGAATTTCGAACGAATATTTCGCACAACTTCTTTTTGCACTTGTTAAGCGTCTACATGCCTACATCGACTGATCAAATAGAAAATAAGCTTCCGGGAAAGCACAGTTAGAGCGCTTGGTATCATGTATATCACTTCATAGAATGAAACGAACGCGAGAACTACGACGAACGAAAATGACAGGCGATAAGAAACGTATTGTTTATAAATCGAGTTGGCCTTGTTCCACTATTTTATGTAGACTAGAAGATTCATACAGTTATATTTTGATTCATAGTAGTCGATTGTTGAAGGGAAGAACTTCCTATTCAGGGCTCGTGCTTGATTTCACTGTTCCTGACCTAGGCCAGACACACCTTTAAAAATGAAGCAAAAGCTAGGTAAAAGATAACAACACAATTTTCTAGAATAGACCAAGGGACACTCGTCGCCAATAGCAACATTCGAATAATTACAAACCTGGTATATGTAAAAATGTAGGCTGAAGATTCTATCAAAATTAGCGATTTCTTAGCTGCCCGCTACAAAAAATTCGTATTGCTGCTTCGCTTGTAGACGACTAACGCGTAAAGGTAGATTTCAACCGGTAATCAGCGCGTTTAGCTTCGAGTGTCAACATGGAACCCTTAGTAAATGCATCCTAGCATCGTTTTGATACCGTTCTAGGTAGAAAAGGCGAGAACAGATACGTCACTGGGTCTAATGTACACGGCAATGGCCCTGAATGAAAATATAACTTAATTAGACACCTACAGAATTTTGATTCGAACACGTATCAGAGCAGTCCTTCATTGTGTG
Source organism: Varroa jacobsoni (assembly GCF_002532875.2). Lineage (NCBI taxonomy): Eukaryota > Metazoa > Arthropoda > Arachnida > Mesostigmata > Varroidae > Varroa > Varroa jacobsoni. The sequence goes on from NW_019213664.1 coordinate 108,247, forward strand.
AGCTAAACAATTTGACCTTCTATAATGCTATATTGGGTACAGTCATCTTATACTTGATAATATGTCGAAACGCAGTCAAACACAGCAGAGCTTCCCTCATATTGAGAAACACAACAATAGCCCGAGACACAAAATACCGAGAATATATAGATGAGCATATCCAAAGGTCGGTTTATATTATTTGTACTTTCAACGGCGTCTCGGATTCCGTTGTTACAATCGATTTTTTCTTTCTATTTCCTTTATCAAACTGAGGTTTGACGTATAGGGCCATCGTCTCATTTACCGATGTACTTGGACTTCTTGCTGCATTTGTGCTTCGTACTGCTTGTGGATACCGTATGCCTTTCACTATCATTTTCTATTCTTAAGAGTCAGATAGGGCTAATCCGAACGACCACGAACAGCTGTGCCGTCGACTCCCAGATGATGATGCTTCACCCCTACAAGACACCACAAAAAGTCTATGTAAATAAGTACCGCTAGCGACCGATGATTGCAGATAATTTGAAAAAAAGAAGAAATTTTTGGACAGCGTTTACGCGGTGACGGTCGACGCGGTAGCCGTTACAGTTTACTAGTAACAGCATTAGCAGCAGGACAAGTCCTCTTACTTTTGTGGCTAATAGAAAACAGGCGCGCCGACACGTTACTGACTTTTGATGTTCTTTAGTGAATTTTCACTACTAGTCACGACAGTCGAGATATATATATATATATATGCGCAAAAATTAGCCCACTATGGACCATGATCTATATATATTCTTGAAAATAATTCCCATAAAGCAAAAAGTTGTTTTCCATTTCAGCCAAGTATTGTTTCAACTATATGAACTAGGAACGCATTTTTCAGGCTTATCTTGTTTCTCGATGTAGGCCTGTTTTTGTTTCACCTTGTACATATAGATGCAGATAGATGATGCGGTTGCAGGAATCGCCACATTGTGGACTACTGAAATTGTAACTACTCCTATGAAAATAGCACTCGCATCAAGCCATAAACAGTGTTAATAGAGTTGGCATTTTTGCGATGGTTGTCATGGCACCTCGCTTGCTTTTCGCTGATATCACTTCACAGGTCAACCGTTGTTCTACGCAAGTCAACGATATTGCTCTATTAGTGTTGCTATGGCAACCTTTGAAACAAACGTGCCGGTGGCGACAGCAATGGTCGCCATGACCGCGATTGTGGCAATAGAACATATCATAACGTTAGGACCTTCTCTTGACGGCAGACGTCAGGTTCGATGCGGAAATTGCGGAGAGCTGACACTGGGAAAGGAGGTTCCTAGCATTAGTCGGATGGGATACATTGCATCGCATAGCCGAAGAACGCTCACCAGCATGGCGCTTTTTTTTGGCTGGTTCGCCGCTGGTTTCGCCTTTGAATTTGTTCTTGTACTTCGATGATATCTATATCTACTGCTATTTTACGTGGTCAATAGCGCAACCCCGCTCTATTACTCAGCGCGTCCGAACGAGAGAAGGACACCTTGTCGCGCGCGGGTCACTACGCAACATGCGCTACTTGAAACGCTAATTCTATTGCATCCCCTGTAGGACATCCCGTTATTCATGTCTCGTCGGAATGCGTTGCGACTCTATTGAATCAACCGGATCGTAACACGTCGTATAGATCATTGTCTCTGTACCGACCTGACGCTACGGCGCATTTTATTGCGGACTGCCACCGAAAATGATCATTGCAGGACACACAGACATAGCGCTGGTAATGGTGACCTCAGGTATTCCAGGAAAGTACGCTTCCAAGTGGCGATAAACTAGAAGGAGGATTGACAGAGATTGCAGAGTCGTTCTTGACGGGGACCAGCACACATAGCTATTGTCCTGCCTGCTCATCTGTTTGTCTGTCGGTCGAAGCAATGACAATAATTGTAATAGTAACAGGAACAACAGTGGAAGCAGAGAAAAACAACAAACGAAATTTGCTGCGTACAGTGATATCTAACCGATATCAGTATGAAGACATAGTACTCCCAAAGGTTCCAGGGAACAACGGCGATCTTATGGTAAAAGCAGCGGCAACGGCAGCTGGTGGAATAACATTTTCCGCTGCCTTTTTTTTTACCATAATGTCGCCAGCTGCAGTTTCTGCTATTACAGCTGCTAGGAGTGCGTTGGGATGTTCTCTGACTTTAACAGTCGCTGTTGCTATAGCCAAGCGCTAGGAACTGGACACCTGCGCCCAGGCAAAAACTTGTGTAAGATGTATTTAGCTGCTAATTAACGTTAAACGCAACTTTTCGATGTCCTCATTGAGCTCGTTCACGAGGTAGATGGAAATAGGCTCAAATCTAAATGTCATTTACAACCATTGTCTTCTTCAAATTTTATAAGGCGCAAAGTATTCTACCCGTTCAGCTGAAGCAGTTGTACCTTCACAACTTTTATATGTTTAGCTAACAGTGTCCTAAAAGGTCTGTTGAGCCGGAAGCTAGAAAAGACCATAAGTCGGGAGTAGGACTAGAAACCTACCAGTTTCGCTGCTTATAATGAATAACGACAGCAAATAGAACTGCATACATTTTCTAATTAACAATGGGGGCTTATTTAAATGTTAAGAAAAATTAACAACAATGACAGTCATTAATAATCATTTAATTCAATAGCGGACGCAGTCGTCAACAGCCTTCTTGGTGCACGGGTAGGTTACTAAGCAGTAAATAGACTCAGAAGTTACCAATGTACAATGAAGAACAATTACAGTTCTCATTTGACAAGTTAAGCTTATGCAACACCACTTTTCGTTAAACGATATTTTAGAATTTGGAAAAAAAATATTTAAATGACAAAAAGGCACAATAGTTCGGTCATGTGCTTCGCTAGATGGTTTCCATTTTACCTCGCTTTTTAATCGTGAACGTTCTAGGATTATAGGCCTTAGAATGATTCAACATAGGCGAAAATCTCAATATCAGTATTGCAGTAAATTTCGCGTTCACACACGATGCCATAATGTGAAATGAACATTAGTGATTGGTTAAGAGTTGGAGAAAGCTCGACCCAATCCACAAATAAGATCTCGTGCAACACGTAGACAATGCTATGGTCCCACTCAGCTTCTGACAAATTTTCATGGACGCTAAAAAATCGTCACTCACCCACTGTCATCTCAATTTTCTTATCGTTACCGACAAGGCCGCTTGCGTAGGACGCGAATTCGACGCATCTCTTGTCGCCTCATAGGCGGATCGCGCGCCGAAACGGGACCCGCAACAATGAATGCTCAATAGTACTTTCACTGCGGTAATAGCTTTTGTCTGTATTCTGGATTCGAAAGCCTGCCTAATGCTGCTAACGACTGCGCATTCGTTTTGGAGACAAATATTGGCAGTTTATATGGCTGAGGAGACAAAGATATTTACCTGGATAAAACAAAAAATCGACAGGTTAAACTGATTGACAACGGAGTCAGCGAAGGTTTACTGAGCTTTCATAGGCTTGCGCCTCTTTTGTCTGACAGCTCAAAGGCATAGGCGCGTGTACCTACACAGAATTCGTTTGCACATACATACATTTAACATGATGAAAGTTGGTTCTCATATACCTGTGTTTGAATATAAGGTAATCGCTAAAGGCTCGTAATGATGTCGGTCAAGCATAGTGGATCGCTTAGACAGTTCGTCGTAGGTCTAAATTTACGTATCGACTCTGGCTGGTTTGTTTCCACCACTTGATGAAACTGTCCATGTACGATAGGCTCTTATTTGGCGATTAATAGGCCTAAAACTCGGTAATGCTCTACGGAGTGCTGGGCATGCAGAACTGTAAATCAATGGAGAGGAAAAGGCAAACAGGCCCTGAAACACAGTGTGTGTTAGTAGCGAACATCTCTTGAGTCTGACAAAATAAAGGTTGACTAAATGGTAATGCTCAGTTCAAAAATATCTAGTTCACTCAAGCACGGCCTTCATAAGGGACGAGCAGGTCAAGTTGATGAGTCAATATTCGTAGCTCAATAGAACCTAGCACCACAGAAGTATTCGGTAGATTCATTAGTAACTTTATGAAAGCTCACTGCTACAAATTCCAGAACACCAACTATTTCGCAATCGTTTAACTATGACAAGCTAAAGTCAATTGAGATTATCGGTCTCCTGAACTATTCCGCACGATGGGTTAGTTTCTCAGAGGCTGTATCGGATGTCCTAGCTGGAGCTACGAACGACTGCAGATTCGTCAACGCTGTCAAGGACTTATAGCGTGTAAGTCGATTCGTTTGTTGCCGTTTTTTGGGTTCACTTGAAATCACAAAAGCCTACATTTGTTGTTCGATCTCTGACAGGTTACTGCATCCTTCTTCGACCGCCAGCTAAAAGCTGCAGCGTCCATTAAATCCAAATGTCCGTAAAGTATGGCACCCAACACTATAGACTGCCGATACTAGCAGATACAATAGATATTTTCTATTGAGGAAAAACCATAATGCTAAGAAACGCAATTTTAACAGGTGTAAAAACAAATATGAATACGTATTAAAACGGTCAGATCTAGTTTAGTCATTTTTACGGTTTAATTAAACGTATAGTTTTGCTTTTAGATAGGTTTCCTCGACTTCGCTATACAACAATTTCGCGCAGGGTCCGATAATCGCTTGGGTTAGAAAAGAAGATACGTTTATAGTATCACAGCGTACATTGGATGCGATACGCCCGATGTGATGATCGATTATTTAGCTAGGAACCAGAATATATGCCACAATATAGGATAGTGATGGACTATAGTAGTAACGAGGGCATACGATAGGAAATCGGACCAATAACCAAGCCCGCGTTGGGAAATCCATTTGGTCTTGGAAGGTCGACAAAGGTTCCGGTCCGCTGTTCTACTCATCGTTTGTATAATTGCTTCGTCTATTGTTAAACAGGGCGCAAACTGTTTTACAGTAGTTTAGTTTTATTATTATTATAGCGAAGCTAGCAAATGTCATACGCATCTCCGCTTGAGCCGTTACCGGCTTATTCTGTAATTAGGTGAATGAAGAAGCACCACTTTTCTTTCTTCTATAAAAACCTCGATCCGAAATCCCAAGCTCGAAATTTGCTCACGCGTAGCGGACGTGTCGAACGTAGAATTGGGGCTTCAGATTTTGGCTGAATTTTCAGACGTTTTGGTTTCCCGGTTGACTTTTATTGTTGGCTACAATTAAATCAATTCATAAAAAACACTCAGAATTTGAGACCTGGTTTAGGAAATTCCGTAAACATTACAGGCTCTCAAACATTTCGCATAGACCGCAACGATCAAAGCTCTTTCGCTGTTAGTTAAATTATGTTAAATGACACAAAACTAGCAAGCGGATCTGTCATGGCAAAACAGTAGATGAGCTGCTGAGGAAATTATTTACTATTTGCATGCCCATTTACCTTTTAGATAAGCATTAGCGAGAGAAGCCTCACACTTCGGAGTTGTTAATGATAAAATGAACTTATACGATGTAGGCAAAGCCTTCAGACAGACAACACTCGGTATTCTATATTTACACTATATAAGATATTTCATAACATGAATAAGCTTTGTGTTTGTGTGTGTGTGTGTTAGTTTTTTTTTTATAAGAAAAGATTCACACGTTGCTACGTGTGTGACTGCACTAAAAGCGCTCGATCAAGCAATCGCACCTCGATAGTACTAGATCAGCCTGAACGATAATCGGACGGCATCGTAACAATATCATGCCCATTTCTGACTTCGCAAAATTCTGCCGTATGAAAATTGGTCGTCCAGCGACGTGTACTGACCAAGAAAAGCATCAATCGGGATACGACTATCATATGTTAGATCGCCAACCATTCGATCAGAGTGCTTAACAGAAAATTGTAATTCAGTGGAGGCTAGCGTATATAGCGACCTTAGCAACGCCTTTATCCGGACAGAAATTACAGGAAGTGGCGATTGTGAGAGCGTTTAATATTTCTATAAAGCGTCCAGAGAGATACTAATTCTTCGTTCGATAAGGATAACAAGTAAATGGCGAGTTTATGCTTCTTGCCAAAGAAGATCTTGTCCTTTTCTCCATCTCCTGCATTGATGATCCGATGAAAAATTAATATTTACCAAAAGCAGTAGATCTGTGGATCTAAGGTGGCACCTGCGCTGACCTTTGCAGCCGTCCCAAACAAACCTAATGAGGCAACTGTATGGATGAGGCACAACGAATTGTTAGGATAAATTATAAACTTAGAAATTAAGCTTACAATTTATCCTATCTATAATGTTTGACTCCCAGTATTTTATAAATTAAGATACTGGGAGTCAAACACTATAGATTGTATGGTCAATTTGGCCGCTACAGGCACACCTACCTATGCAGTCTGGACTAACTTGTCTGTGGTACCCTCTGTCAAGCGCTTTATTTCACCCGACAGATGACCCGCGTCCGTTTTTGCATTATAGAAAAATACAAAACATCGACAAAGAGCAGCTTCCAAGCTTCCTCGCACAAATCCAGCAATGAAAAATTCCAACATTATATTGCATTAATATTACACACCCGTAACGGGAATGTCCTTGCAATTGAACAGGAACGAGCAATTAAAAAAAACGCATAAAATATTATAAACATCGATATTTTCGTATTCAATTTCTATGCCCACTTTGTCTGCATCGACACAATAAACAACTCATTCAAAAAATTGGCAGTCAAAACCCGCCCCTTTCATACCAATAAGTCATGCTTGGCGACGGCTATCTAATACCGGTGGCATCAGTATCCGTATCCGTACTGCTCTAACATCGCTGCAGTGTCAAATGCAGTAATCGACACTTGAACTAGTCGTACTGGTTGGCGTCTGCTAAGCTAAATACGGCCTTCCCCACGGGCAACTTGCTAAAGGCCTCGACCGAACTCTGCTTGACTGTTTAGTGTGGCTACAGTGATCGGCGGTCATAATAGGGCTCGTTGGCACAACTGCTCGAAAAGGACGAGGAACGAGAATTACAAATGCATGTCAACGCTTGCAGGTCTTTGGCAGTCCATACCGAACCCGTCCATAACGGCTTGCTACTAATTTTGTTCATCTACTACCGCGCCATGGTCGGAGACACATCTAGCTACTCATCAGTGTTATCCGGATTGAACTCCCACCAGGCCTTTATTCGGAGAGCTAGCTAAAAAATAGGCCAAGCGATGCCGCGTTGACGTAACGTTAACCCAGCGACACAAAGACCTCCATGGTCCTTTTGATTTTGATGGCAATAACGGATATATACGTCTGGACATCAACCGAGCGCCACATTTATACGTAACCTGTCTCCGACATAAGCCGACACTACTGGGCGTATCTCAAAAATATTGCAGGTGATAATAATCAATTGCAACGCTAACTGTTATAGGAAAAAAGATGGATGAGTAGAAAATGGCCGTGTGCTCGAGACTGAAAACAAAAGGCACGCTTGATGTTGTCATCTTCGTAGATGCATGCTTTGATGGGCATTAGTAGCTCAATTACAGATAGCCATAAATAATGCTTGCACGAATATTTAAAGCTTACGCCATGTTCGTGGTACCTCACTGTAAGATGTTCATTCTCGTGCAGCTTCGTTAAACGTATAAGAAAATGCATTTTATATATATATGTATATATCGTCTCTCTATGTTTAATAAGTACGTCTTTCTAGTATAGATGTAATAGGGTTTTTATTTTTCCAAATAAAACAGATGCTCAGAAATTTGTTTTGTTAATATAGTTACTTTCCGCTACGACCCGTCGCGCTGTGCGAGCCATTTCCGCTCTAGGAAGGCATAACAGGCCAGTAGATTGCCATAACATTCGCAGATAAATGTCCGATTCTCCCCTCTACCCCCCCCCCCCCGTCCTATTCAATACGTTTGCATTTGCCATACGAGTGCATGTTACACGCCGTCATATATATATAATAATACCGCATGCGGTAGATGATTTGGTTTTCGCCGTACCATGTTATTATATAACTGCATAATAATATGTGCGCACGTATTTCACACTGTTCGCATGTAGAAGACTCTCGTATCTCAAATATAGCAATCGCTTGCCAATTGCCGTCGGCGCAGTAAAAGCGAAAATAAATAAAAAGCTTTAAGTTATTATATGAGTTATTGTCTCGGTATTGTCTTAAACATGCTTAACGACTCAAGAAACAGACATTTAATTTAACGTCAGAACTAGCCTCATGATTTGCAAAGCCTCATTCTGTGACTATCTAAAGCATATACGACCACATAAAAGGGTCCGTTCACTTTGGTGTTTACATTGCCCTCAAGACCTAGTAATATCTATGGATTTAGCCACAATAATAATTAACAATAATATTAGGCGCCTTTCATTTTCATCTACGTTATTACTCCTTTCACTTCATTTACTATCCCAGTGATTAAGCAGCTTCTTTTTGATTTCTTTAAAAAAAAAAAAGGGTACGAGACAATGAAATGTGATTCGAAAGAGCACACCATAACTGTCCTTTGTGACAACAGTGAGCAAAGCAGCGATCCTGCACTAAGCTCGCGAGAGAAAGAAGATGATGATCAAGTATGCACTAATTTAGATAAAAGCATGCTACCAAAGTAAGAATCGTTTAAGATAACTACTAGGACAAGCAGTGGCAGCAGGCCTAGCTCAAGCAACCGCACCTCCTGATTCCTCGAAGGGAATTTTGTCGTCTCTTATAGTACCCTACCGCCACATCCATAATCATTATCTCAAACTTTTTGAACCAGCAGCGCCGACTGGTCCAGCAGCCTTTGGGGTAAGATCCACGCCCCAAGATAGTTTGCCTCCCGTTTGTTTGCAGCCCATCTTCATTATCTAGCTCGATTGTTACCGATACCACCCGTAGCTTCATAATTTGCAGCATCTGCGACACTCTGTCCCATCGTAGAGTCTTCGCTATTCTTATTTTCACATAGTTTCATTATGAAACGAAAAGAAGCTTGCCTCGACTCGACTAGACTGGAGACTCCACCCACAAGACTTTGCAGCCCAATGAACTTAGCTACCCAGCTTGTGTCGGTCTACACGGATGTACGCGATTTCAACGGAGATCAGCTCGACTCGACCGACTTCGTTGCTTAGGAGAGAAAAAGAACTTTGGGAACCTGACAGGCAAGCACATCAACGGACAGTTGAACGAACGGTCTGCCTTTCGGTTGGTTGTTCGGAACATCCGGGATGATGCCGTTGTTTCAGCCGATGCTAGTTAATCCATTCGTTTGACTGGTTCCTATATATATATATATATATATATATATACACGTTGTGATGTGCCCATGTTTTCAAAGTAGTTCTGCTTCCTTATCGTTCTAAATTTTGTGTACGTGGGTCTCTCTGGTTTGCACTTCGTCGTTTTTTTCTCATCAGGCCAGGCGTACCTATTATTGTCGTTATTGTTTGAGGGTTTTCCTCGCAACAATTTTTACGTTTCTTCGCGATCCGTCCGGCTAGTATAATAGTCTCTCTATTAGTTTCTAGCAGACGCTGAACGTGTGCCTATTCACGCCTGCATTGTTCTATCAATTTTACGACCAGCTAACAAGCATATTGGCCACACAGGCGTATCACTACTGCCGCCTAACGATATATGTAAGTCAATCATTAACGCGGTCCGGCGAATACTTTCAAGCCAACTTGATCAGGCACGCAGAAATAGGCACACTATAGGCAGTACACTGTACCGAAAATGCAGTCGCTTCCCGGTTGACAAACCTCATTAAAGGACCCGTACTACTGTATATACACCTCACCCTCAGTCACCAACATCTACAACTGAAAACCACCTTTGCAGCATCAGTTGCGATACAGTCACAGGGCCGTCCGGATCCCGCTATCCGCCTGTTCCGATCAAGGAACCTTGAAGGGGATCGGCGAAAGGTTGCGCGACAATGCATTTGTCAACAAAGAGTACAGTCAATCGGTCTATGCTGGTCGTGGTTCAACGATGTCGTACGCTGTGCTTGAGACGGCTGACATGTCGTCGTCGTCAAACTGCTAAATTCGTCGATGGCCGTTTACTACAGACATGTTCATCGCTCGCTGGTGCGTCAACGAGTTCAATAGCACACTGCAATTGCTGTTCTTGTATGAAATGGAAAGAGACGAAGAGAACGTTACGGGGCGCGGAGGCGCGCGCACACACACACACACACATACGGCCGTTACTCGTAACTCTTTTTTTTTTCTCTCCTCGTGCGACGTAAAGTCCTTCAATAACGTCCCTGTGATGTCTTCCCGCCGAGAATACGTTCCGTTTATGTCGGCTAGGAAGCCAAACCCTATGATCACGTTCTTCCACTCATCAATGGAACCGAGCTACGCGATGCTCACTCGAGACGACACATGTGCACACACGAGCTGACCGTGATGCCTGGTGAGACGCTGGCTAACATTGCCGAGATCCTAATACAGAGGAGATGCTAATAATGCCGAGATACGTAACGAGACTGCAACCAAACAAGTTTGTTAGCTTTTCGATCGCGTGATGCTTGATAAGCTCGTCCGGCACACGACAGCGGTGTCAATTTCCAAGCTAGCGCGCGACCGAACGCACTGACAAACGAATCAGCGAATCCTGTGGCGGACGCTTCTGAGCCACAACACAACTGAGTACGGCCGGCTTGCGGCCATCCCCGTAACTGTGGCACTTACCGGAGCTGCACCTTCCACCGCCAGCCCGAAGCCAGAAGCTGAGTTGATCCCGAAATAAGTTGGCAGGACAGTTCGAAAAACAACGATTAAGCAAGCTGGAAAGCCGCTAACCTACAACTGCTCTCGCTAGAACAATCAGGTAAAGGGAAGCTCGCAGTCATCGCGGATATTACGTCTCTCTTAGGGTGATACACCCGTTGGCCGCTGCCGTGTGAAGAACGGAACGTCTGTTACAGACAGTAAGCGGCACGCGAACGTACAACAATAAATTATCGTGGACGAATTTAGATTCGCGAACCAACCTAGTCGCTGGCACTTTACGAAGCGAGTCTCCATAGCATGTATTCTCATGCGACATAACCCGCAACCGGCCCCCCGAAGTTGTATTACACCCAAGACAGACAGATCGGCCTAGGGTTCTCTACTAATATATATCATCTGTAAAGTCCAGTGGGGAACGGGCGTCAGTATATCATTTATGCTGGTTAGCTAAGTAGATGTATAGTTAAGAAAAAGAACAATTACCGTCACTCACCACAGTTGATGATGGATGGATGAATGGCGCTAGTAGCTGCCGTCGTTGAACGTCGCGCGACTACAAATGAATATTACGCTATACTCGTATCGTTGGTCCAAAACTTACTATAGTGGAATGATACTACCTGGCTTATTATACGAATACTAATATCCGTATGATACTGCTATAGCATGCGCACGTAGGGAACAGTTTTTTCAGTCCAATATTAGAATAACGATCACAAGATCATGATGTTGAAATAATCGCGCCTATCCTGCAGGGGAGGCAGAACAGTGAATTTTTTTTAGTTTTGTTGCTAATATTATTGTGTTTTTTCTTGTTGCTGTCTAACAACAATAAATGATGCACGACCGACCGTTGCTATTCCAACTGGGAATCTGTGCACGATGAAGACGCTGTGCCACAGTAACTACTCTGTAACACAGCTGTTGCTGCCACTATTGTTAATTGCCCCCGAGGGGTGGTTCGCTTTGCTCTGCTGTGTCCGGAGGAGCTGCTCTTGGCCCGTTCCAGCTCTTCGTCCGCTTCGGGCACCCAGACGGAACCAGAAGAATTAGATAAGCCAGATCCGGTTTGCCGATGCAGTGACAAAGTGATCCTGCCTATCGAACTCTTCGACAAGCCGGATATCTATTTCGATTATAGAGCGAGACGCGATTGCTTCTAGAGCTGAATCAGTAAAATCGTTATATTTAATAGGCGCTCTAGCTCGTTGTTGTTGTTGAGTGCTCTGGTCCTCGTTGTATTAGCAGTTATAATAGCAGACATACCAATGTAACAGTAGTTCGTTTATTTAGAAGTAATAACAACGAAAAACGGTTGTGAAATTATTCCTTGATCTTGTATTCAACGTTTCTTCTTTCTCTTTTTCTATTTAATCTCTACTGTGTTCTTTTAGCGAAAAAATCCGTGATTCCGGGGGTGTGTGTGTGTGTGTGTGTGTCTGTGTGTGTGTGTGTGTCTTAGTTCCTTTCAGTTCGATGTTCCATTCGCTGCGTGGAAGACCAGCGTGGCCCAACTGCGCAAGACGGTGAACGGTACCAGCCGTTTCTTCCAGATCTTTAATTGTTTTCTGTTGGAAGCCGCCGACCGGAACACAGCACGCGCCGGCTAATGAGTCTGCTTGTATGGTGACGACAAGGCACTAATCACCTCTATCTCCGAGCACTCCACTGCACTGCACGCACCCGAAGATTGCTCACACTTCAACTACTTATGGATGACTGCTTGACTCGCTAGCTCCTCTAACTCCGTCTGCTCAAGCAAAAAGCACACACGAGCCAGCCGACAGCCTGCTACCGAGTAGCACCACTGGCCGTTCGGGTAGAAGACGATCAGACAGCATAGACTATAACTCAGCGCTGACTTTTGCTTTTCGCCGGATGGCCCCCGGCTGCTTGCTGTGTATTCCACACTGGCTTAGGTTCCACCAGCAGCAGCAGCAGCAGCAACGGTAGCGGCAGCGACGACGGCAATCGACTCCTCTCGGTGCTGCTGGGGCCTCGTGCTCGCTGTCCTATCTAGCGCCCTTCCTTCAGGTTGGCGGGCAGATGGCGAGGCGAGCGGGACCAAACCCTCTTGCCTCGGTAGTCAGCAATCCCACAGCGACGACCAGCGCCGTTCCATCGATATGGTCATCATCAGTTAGTTGTGCTGTAGCAGTACACTGACGCAGTGCACAGCAGCAGAACGGCCGATCAGAACAATATGGAATCAATAGCAGACAACAGTTAGTTATCGAACGGCCAGAGTTACTTATTTGCCGCGTTGGTAAATAGCGTCGAAACGGCACAACAATTACACATAGAGCAACATACGAATGACTTGCTAAGGACGATAACACCGACAATTCAGCTTCGACATCAACGAAAAACACGAACGCGGCGATAGCGATGGAAAACAACTTACAAGCACAATCCGCGCGGCCAACTGTTATGATGATTTTGTTGTTGATGATGATGTTGTTGTTGTGGTATATAGTTTTTACCCTTTGCTAATACGCGATATATACGTATGTACTGTATGAGAATAAACAAATAGCGAGAGATAAATAGATATGCTTATGCATATCGCTTTTGCTAGACAGTCAGAGAGGGAAGCCAATATCGAAGCCTAGGCCCGTCCAGCTACGAACGTCTGTTACGATCGAACCAACGGCAACGAGCCCATCTATCAGACCGGACCGCTTGGAGCAGCTTACAGAAATGGGCAAACAGTCAGCAAATTCAATAGTGTAAGCAGGGAGCAAGCAGTCGGGCAGAGAATCAACATTACAAGCCCGACCCCACTGCCAAGAGCAGCAGTACAACAACGATCACTATTAACGCATGAACTTGGATGAGCAGACGACAAAACAGAATGGAGAGGCCACTGCCATTGAACCGTTCCGTACAATGATGGCTGGTTTGTTACTCTTACCTTTAGAGCCGCGCGGCAGCCGCCGCCGCCGCCGTCTAGCGCTGAATGTATGGCTCGCCCATCCCTCCTCCTCTTCTACCGACAACGATGACGACGCTAATGATGATGATGTCTGTATATTGAACAAACCTAGGAAGACAATAGCGCACCCACGAGAACATGGCGTAGTAGCGCCAACGGGACGTGCTCGCGATGTTACCGCCACTACCAGGATAATCTCTTACAAAATGATTTTATTTTTCTCCCTTCGTGCTTTGTGCTGTTCTAAAACAGAACTTCGTTTTTAGCGACCATAAATGATTCAAGAGACCGAAGCTCGTGGCTGGTTTCTAGGTTTCCATCTTGTCCGGTCGCTGCGTACTGAAAGAAGCCACCCGTCGGATAAAAAGCCTAATGGGGTTGCCCAGTGTAAACTCGAAATATTTCGTTTAATTTAGACTTGCGGGCCCTCTCCCCCAGTTGAGTGTCTTACTCGCCCTCTATTTGGCGGGCTATGTTTACTCATCTTCGCCCCTCCATATGACGATCACGCTCATTCCAGTCACTGGCATTGCCCGTAGGTAGATATAAAGAAAAGTTGATCTGTCAATGGCGAACTTAATTTATTGCACTTAGCCTGCGCCAGGAACGAAGTGTCTCGGAAGAACAGCCGTCCAAGTTGCGCTGCGGGAACGGTAAACTATCGCTCTGCTCTATTCACATACTTAAAGTCCTGATTCTGCTCGCTTCTCTGATTACAATCGCTTTCGGGCGATATCGACTGTGCAGGCAAGTGTGTCAGGATCGTTGTTTCAGCTAAGATCTAAGCCACACCTACTATCATCCGGGACCCCCGCCTAAGTCGTGCCTAATGTCATAATAATCTGTCGAGGTTAGGTAAACTAACGCCTAGCGGATTTAAAAATGTAGACGACTCAGGAGATTTGTTGTGGGACCGCATACAGCCATTAGGATTCAAAATATACGGCAGGGATGAACCATGCCCGTAGGCAAATCGTTCTCCTATAGAACGCATGAAGGTTCGTTATACCTCCAATCGTTGTTAATAGTTGTACTATTATGGGGAACTTTTCTCAAGTGATCTAAATAGTCACAAGCAGATCTAATTCGAGTTTTTGATGGAGAATGTAGGTGAAACGAAAATATTTTTTTCTAATGTACATGTTTGTCTTTTGTATTCTGAGTTGGTACAGTAGCTTCGCTAGATAAAAAAATAATGTTTATATTTGGAATAATTTATCCCATCAGGTGCTTTGCTTTTGTAAATAACCCCTTGCTTGATAAAAAGACAGTACAGCCACGAATGAAACAAAACTACGAGCGTGTCTGGTATCCTTATAGCTACAACTAACGTAAAACATCTATTGATCATCGTAATGTTGGATTACACTATTTGCTTTGTCTCTCACAATACGATCTCCTCCCTTAAAAGAAATACTATCTATCAAGAACCTGGATGCTTATAGAATTTGCTTTTACTTAGAAGTAAGAAGCACTGGAGTCCTATAAAGCAAATTAAGGCAACTCTATAGTGTTCTCTTTGAATTCGTTAAAAAGAAAAAAGCTTCTCAACGTATATCAAGCATATGATGTCCCTAGCGAAATTACACGATTTATTTAGCCTTTGAACGTATCGACTGTAGATGATAAAAGATAACATCGATCCGCAGCTGATAGTTGATGTAACTGCATCTAAGTTGTATATAGCTACTATAGTCAAACGTGATCGATTTAGAACTAATCACGGTTCCCACAGTTACTTCATTTAAACCTGTGCCTATATTGATCACAGCCTATATCAGATTAGCTAATAATTAGTAAGTAATCAAATAGACGTCCAGAGAGACGCGATGGCTTCGTCTATATTAGCAGAACAATCTTTTGCAATGGCAACGAGATTGATTTAAACGGGTAGTGAGAATTTGTTTTTACGATACTTTACGAAAGCGCCATTTCAGTATAAATAACATCTATGTAGCACTGCGATTACCGTCATAGTTAGAACAAGCCTTCTTGGCTATTCTAGATTCAACAATACTTTATGGATTTCAGCGTTCATTTGAGACGCTCGCCATGGTTTTGAGTGCGAAACGCAGGATGTCTTTACACCTGCGTAACTGCCTGTATTGTTGTTGAATCTTCTATTTGTAGACACAAAAGAAAAGATAATTCACTCATGTTTAATACTAGGGGCGGCTCGACAAATCCTTTCAATAAGTTTTTGTGCGACAGAACTGAATGGTCGTTTCCGGAAAATATCAAAGGGAATTTCCTATAGAACTTTTTCAAAAGGGAAATTTTTAATCTACGACAGATGGTAAACGTGCCATTCAACATGGATGTCAACGAGAGCCATGTTGTTCGTTAAGTTCTACCATTTTTATTGTATGGGAAAACGTTCCTTGATAGCCTTGTGCCGTAATTGGACGTGAACAGGCCGAAATATCTGTCTGTGGTGGTTCTTTTGTGTGCCTGCCGCACGTTACGTTACGCTCCAATGCTCTATCCGATATAACGGTAAATATGCACTAAATAATTTTTCTAAACCTAACGAATCCTACCTTGTACAGTGATATGAACGTAAAAACTTCTTCAAGATTGTGTTCAGCAATATGGCTATAAGGACATCGCCGTAACAAGGAACTGTCATCATCAAATATAGTCGATGCTTAACGGAAATAAAAGCCTCTGCAAGTGTCGGGTAATAATATTTCGTTCAAGGCTAGAACCGGTAAAGGTACATGTCCGGTTATTATCGGCAAGGCGTTAAAGGAAGCTTACCTAACTCAAACACTATGAAATGCTTATTTGTACTAAAACGTTAAAGAAACGCTGTCTCATTTTCGATCAAATCTATCCAAACATGTAGTATATCCTAAGAAGCTATGAGACAACGTTTGCCAAAAGGGGCTATCTCAGTGAATGCGGAGGATATGCCTATTTCGTCACATTCGATCATAATGATGGCGAATGACCGGTACTTACAAGCACCGGTATTTTGGCTTGAAAAGTTTGCTTAAATTTAAATACGTAGATGGTGCATATTTGATGGCGCGTATTTTGAATTATATCAACATTTTTCACGATTTATTTCTTCGGCTCACAGATATCCCGCTTCTGAATAAATTTTCTTTGTATAAATCACTAGCGACTATTCGAACCTACGTTGTTTCGAATTTCGGATGAATTCTTTGACGCTTTATTTAGCTCTTTTGTACTCCCAAATAAGTACATCCACATATGTAAATCTACATACTGGTTAAATAATATAGCTTATATATAACTTGCTAAAAATCTGCATTCTTTTTCTTCTAGGCCCATCCTATCACAAATGTTTGATATTATTGTTTCTAACCGTCTTTTTTTTATAAGTCATTCCCAACTTAAGGAATATCAGCCTTAGAAGTGATCGAACTCAAGCTGGTGTAAAGTTGTACGAGCACCATTTTCAAACACTTAGGTATTTTCCTTCTAACATTTTCGTTTTGGTGAAAAAGGCCAGAATGTCTGCCCGCATTAGTGTATGATGTTCCTACGCGACGAAAGTTAAACGTTGGCGAGATTCACTGCCGTGTGCAATTGCCTATTAAAGTTTACAGGCGTAAACAAGACTCGAACCGCCAGGCTCCACTGATAGCAGTGATCGTCTATCTTGGAACCGTTTTTGTTTTCTTGCCAAAGTTAAATCACAAACCTTCCGTTTGTTCCCCTACTATTTCTGCTGGCTGGCCGAACATTATAATGTGACGCGAGTTGTTTTTTTGTTTAAGGCTTTGAATTAGAATGAAGAGCTAAAAATTAACTTATAGTTACTTCAATACTGTGAAGTTTAGTTGTAGCATAACAATACAGCTCCAACATGCTATATTGGATTTTATCTAAGGCCTACGACGAAATTTAGTATTTGAATGCAGAGAATTTCCTGAAGCACTGGGCGTTTTCAAGAAATTAAAGAACTGGTTTTTTAATTATTATATATATTATAAGGCACAATAGTTGTGGAGTTCCGTGGGATTAAAATCAAACTAGTATTTTCAAAGCCGTATTTACGTTATTGGTTAGAAACGTTATTTAGAAATCCATCATTAATCTCCGCACTTCATTTCAATTAACTAAATTATCGGAAAATAAATACGAGAGTACTATGAAAACGAAGAACACGTTTGCGATTTGGTAAGTTTCGTAATTGTTTACAGTGTACGTTTTTTATTTAAGAATTACGTTTTGCGGGAGGTCAGACAGGTGTACGAGGCAAGCCAGAATAGCTGAGCTTTCCAAGTATACCTGTTGTCCGTTACGTTGATGTTGAACAAGACTGTTGATGTAATACATAAGTTGCCTGCCAGCTGGTTGACAACAACTCTGGTCAAACTTGTACCTCAGAGCCATTATTGTGTAAAGAATATCCGAAAAATTGTTTCGGCCCATATTGCGACTTATTAAATACATGGTAATATATTTCGATCATACAGCCGCAACGCTTCTTCAGTATCTGTAGTTCCATCGTAGTTTTTTTCAGCGGCATTCGAGAGAGCAAAATCGTATCCCATCGTGATGGAATTATACTTTATTATATAAATTTGAGGTCCAGATAGTTATCTCCGTGCACGTTGGACCTGCCGAGCATTTTTCGTGGATTGCGTCAAGATGGATTTCGGTTCTCGATGAGTAAGAAAAGATGCCGCAACATACAGACCTGTACGTCTCAAATAATTTTACCCACAAGCCAAAAGACTAGCTCCCTCTGTACTGTGGTTTATGGGATTATCTGGAAGGAAGGTCAATAGGTCAATGCAGGAGAGTTACCTAGAAGGGTCTTTGATTGTTTTCTATGATTGGAGAGATATAGGCATAATGCACCCACGAAAACTATTATGGGGTAGATTTTGCTTTACTAGATGAAAAACAATTAAAATTACAGAAAAGTTGAGCTACTCTAGTCTACTGTTTATAGTTCTAAAGTATTATTTCCCACAACGGATTTCATAAAGCGCCCGTTCTGTGTTATTTTACGTTCAAGAAGGCAAAGGTTTAGTGATTCAAAAGAAGAAAGTCACGAACCACCAATAGGAGTTGTTGTTATTGTCGTAGTGATAGCATTGTTCTTAATCCGTATCTTGATTTGTAAAAATTTTTAATTTTCGGTGAATTAGAACTAGGCTTCCAGGCTCTTGTTCCACCCGTTAGATACGCCATTCTGTCACTGCAGCTGAGGTTCCAAAACGTCGCACTCGCTAAGCTGAGAGGATGCTTATGCAAGTCACACTCTTGTGTGCGTTGTCTAGCACAATTCGAAATCGTCGCAAAGCACGATAGGCGCTAATTTAGCACTCACGATAGATAGGGTCGACGCCCGAGGCGTTCTGCATGCGATATCCAATGCGTTTCGTTCTGTGCATATTTGTTGCATACGCCCTCCACTCTGCAATTTGTGTCCCAGACAAAAGTTGCACCAGATAATTGGTTTCAATATCGCCAAGAGCTAAGCCATTATATGAAAGGTCTATATTTTGCAAAATTGGCTCACTGATAGATAAATAGTTTGAAACAGACGAGACAAATCTCATACAGGGACCTATATCTGGCCAACCGGCAACTGTGCCTTGTTCATGGTCGGATTGAACTTCCGACGGTTTTGACTCATACATGGAGGGAAAACTGTGCATGTGAACCGTAAGCAGCTAGGTACATATTCATAGGTGTGCCCACAAAGTTTCCACTTAGAGCTTTTAATGGAGCCTGAAGATCCGATAATTCTATAAACACAAGATCAGCTTCGTACAGGTGTAGTAGGCCGGAAGCCTAGACGCAAGGTTAATTGTGCTGATGAGGAAATTGTTTCTCGGTGCTCGGCGTTCACGGATGGGAAGTTAAAAATAACTCGAAAACTAAATATTGTTACGGGAACGTAACGGAGTGTTATCGCCTATCATTCATTCCTTTTTTGACCTGTCTTAACCGGCGCCGGAATAGTTACTAGATTATACATATACAAAATACAGATTCGGTATATTCTTACTTTGCCCCCATGTGCGGCGTTATTTTCGTTTGAAGCGGCGTGATCTTCATAAAGTACACGACAACAAATAAATAAGTATTAAGGTTATAAATTAACAGCTAGTATGTTCCGCATGTATCTTTTCCAATGTCACAAAACCTTCTATGAGTTCCGTAGCAACATAATCGCAGCTGTGGCCTTACCGAGTCCCAATAATTTGTGCTTGAAGTTTCGCCAAATAACGGAAGCCACTTCCATACCAGTAGGTACTAAAGTGCTTCTTAGAAACCCAAAATATGCAGTGACGTTTGATTTTTTATTTGTATCATTGGAATGGGCCTATCGAGTAAGGGCGTACTTCGTCGTAATAAAAGAAATATCGTAATATACGTTTTATGGTATAATTATGTAAGTGCAATTTTCAAATATTTGAAAGAAAATCATTTATAGTCGGGCCTTCCACTAATTTTCTGATGAAACATAAAAATACTTGTGACATTACACAAACGTACAACATTTAACACCAGGATAAAGTGTGAGTAGGATTACTAATTAATATTTGTTCTTGTTTATTAGGTTAGGATTTAACAAAGAGGGTTGTATAAGTAACTGTTAATATAATAGACAATTTCTCTTACAAGCACATATTGAAATCCCGCTCGTATACAACTGCCTGCCGGCGTCAAAGTTGAAGTAACTATATCTATAGAAATCGCATTAGGTATTGCTTGCGAAACAGGAACTAACCATTATGGGAATGAACGAATTCGTTTATAACCTATCGACCGCAATGTTTATAGTTAACGTACAACCCGAAATGTCCAAACTGTTCAGTAAGTCAGAGAGTTCCGTCAAGTAGCGAACAGTCCTCAATCAAAGTGATGTTTGAGTTGTTGCTAGGACTTGGTACCGTGTAACAGTCGTATGGTGGCGTAAAAAGGAGAAATAGAATTTTTTTCTGGAATCCTGCAGTCAGGAGCGATCATTAGAGCAGGACGTTGTAGAAAGCATGAAGCTTTGCGAACGGCTTAATTCTGTAGGATGCTGACTGCCCGCAAATATTTGTTGTAAGCGGAAATCTGTCATCCATGATAGCTGGTGAAGTGGACGCACCGCCGCAGAAGTAGGTCCCGTGTGTACGAAAACTGAAAATTCTGTCGGCAAGCTATGCTGAAATATGGTGATACGGGCTCTCCAATAACTAGTTAAATTTCTGGAATTTAGCTTAAATATTTTCAGGTACGACAAAGTCATTTTTAAACGTTATGAAAATCTGGGATGCTGGGGAAAATATGCTTTATTCGAAATGTGTTTAATACAAACTAAATTCTATTAAATATTATAAAACGTTGCTAGTTCGAAAGATCGAGTTCAAACAGAGTCAAAGTAACTGCAAGTACTTCCAATTTGATTCAAAAGTTCTCTAAAATTTATGATTTTCCAAAAGGAAGCTCTATAACTGTTTTTTTCTATTTCTTAAAAATCGCAATTCGACTGACTTTGTTAACAGCATTTCGGATAAACCAACGCGCAACTGACCTGTGTTGTAAGAGCCCTCCTATGAGAAAACACATAGTTATGAATATTAGAAGATACGACAATTTCATGTTTTATTTTTGCTCTGTGTTGACTTTACGACGTATGAGAAATTTAGCGAGACTGCCTCAATAGCATTGATTTATTTCCCAAAAGCAAATAAATAATACTGCAATTGTAATTTATTTAATAGCAACACATTCATTTTGATAATAGTAGGAAATATTTAGCTAGAGCGGACACACCTAGTGTATATTGCGTTACACCTTCCCTCTGAATGTAGGTACAGGACTGATTGGCCATTTATTGCAATAGTATAGTATGACAATATCTACCGCTTGTCAGATGTGCTATAGCTCAGCCGTGGCGATATGAAAAGCACGAACGAATATTTCTGCCTTTTTCTCTCTGCTTGGAAGAGTCTCCTTAGCGTTGTTAGGACGGGACCTTGTCCCTAAATTTCAAGGGAGCCCCCGGCAGCTACGATTAAACTATTACAAAACTACCACCACCGAATTCTACTGCCGTTGCCCCTTGCCTTGATCTTCGTCTTCAATATTCATCGCCGTCGCCTTCGCCGTCATCCTGGTTTGAGTCGGTGCCGACCTCTTCATAATCTTTCTCAAGGGCAGCCAGGTCTTCACGGGCCTCCGAAAACTCGCCCTCCTCCATACCCTCGCCAACATACCAGTGAACAAAGGCACGCTTAGCATACATTAGATCGAATTTGTGGTTGAGGCGAGCCCAGGCGTGGGCAATGGCCGTTGTGTTGGACAGCATACAGACGGCACGTTGAACCCGAGCGAGGTCTCCACCAGGCACTACCGTTGGAGGCTGGTAGTTGATGCCGACCTTGAAGCCTGTGGGACACCAGTCGACAAACTGAATTGTACGTTTGGTTTTAATCGTGGCAATTGCCGCATTCACGTCCTTGGGCACGACGTCGCCACGGTATAGAAGACATACTGCCATGTACTTGCCGGCTCGGGGGTCGCACTTCACCATCTGGTTCTGCGGCTCGAAACAGGCGTTTGTGATTTCCGACACGGACATCTGCTCGTGATAAGCCTTATCGGCGGAGATAACCGGAGCGTAGGTGGCCAATGGAAAGTGTATTCTTGGGTAAGGCACAAGGTTGGTTTGGAACTCAGTCAAGTCAACGTTGAGCGCACCGTCAAACCGTAACGAGGCCGTGATCGAGGAGACGATCTGACCGATCAGCCGGTTCAGATTCGTGTAGGACGGCCTCTCGATATCGAGATTCCGGCGACAGATGTCGTAAATCGCCTCGTTGTCCACCATGAATGCGCAGTCCGAATGTTCCAGCGTTGTATGAGTATTCAGGATTGAGTTGTATGGCTCAACAACAGCCGTCGACACCTGGGGCGCGGGGTAAATCGAGAACCTGGGAACGATAGGGATACCGAGCGAAATCAACTGGTTATCTAGAACTTCACCAGTTTTTAGCCAGATAAAACAAAATTTACCTTGCAACGATTAATAACGTTAAATAATAATGTACATTGAATATTTATAGAAGAACGCTACATCTACCAAGCTCAGAGCGCAAATACAAGATGAATTGAGCATGGTCAACTATAGCCATGCATTCCGATTTTCATGTTTCCATGTGTTCCGCATTGACTGTTGTTATTATTATTATTATTGTCGATTGAAATCGCTCGTAGTTTACTCACTCAAGTTTCGACTTTTTGCCGTAATCGACAGAGAGACGCTCCATGAGCAGCGAAGTAAATCCGGATCCAGTTCCCCCTCCGAACGAGTGGAAGATCAGAAATCCCTGAAGGCCAGTACACTGGTCGGCGAGTTTGCGGATTCGATCCAGCACAAGATCGACGATCTCTTTTCCAATCGTGTAATGACCACGTGCATAGTTGTTCGCGGCATCCTCCTTACCCGTAATCAACTGTTCAGGATGGAACAGCTGGCGGTACGTGCCAGTGCGGACCTCATCTGTAAAACGAATGCCACGACGAAAACAAGTAGCAAGACAATTCGTTAAAATATATTATAAAAGTTACATAGCGTTACCTAAAGTTGAGAAAAGTTTAGCAACATGTCTTAAAATTCAAATAAATGAGGCGTCTAGCAAAAAATCATTTTATGCCTCTAAGTTTACCTGATAGAATTGGACCGATAAATTGATTTCTTTAAACTACAGAGCGACGTCAAGGCCTTATGATACACAAAAGTAGGTCCCATTGAGTTATCATCCTTACTCATAAATTAACGGCATAATTATTCAACAGAGAAAAAATTACGGATAACGTGGAAATTCGAAGAAAACGTTGCAAGGCCCCTAATGACGTCTGACAGACACCGCATCACATGAAGGCATTCTGAGTTTAAAGTTTAACGTTGTTTTCAATACCATAGATGACTATTCACAATTATTGTAATTGCCAAAGCATATAGATGTTTTCAGATGAACAAATACAATAGAAGCCATAAACCTTTCACGACGTCCATTTGGCCTGTTCGGCTCTGACCGCCCAATCGAAGTGCGATCCCGTCTTAAAAATACCATATAACAAATGTAGGTATGGCATAATCGTTCTCGTATAACATGGCGCGCTATCCAATTCTTGATGGCAAGCGTTTACCGCGCACTAGATGAAGCCTTTCATCAATGCAAAATGTGGTCAAACTATCTAGATTAACCGGGCAGTCACGTCAGTAATCCGAGCGCAGAGCTCGTCCTGGATCAACCGATGTTAGCTCCCGTATTGGTAGGTGTTTATAATGATTTGCTGAAGGACTTTGCCGCTTTGTAGCGTTAACTGTAGCTCTGGCAACGTGATACGTATATAAGAAAAATAAGTTGGATTCTAGAAATTGAGTCGACGGTCAGTAAACGTGTTTCCGACGCGAACGAAGCTATTTGAAACGGTTTTCTAGAAACCAGCTAAGTATTTTAGCTCAACTGGTTTAGTCATGTGATAAGCAAAGAAAATGGGTGCGAGTATATTTTTATTTACGGCTTCCCATGTAACAGCTTGGAAGCATACAGCTTCGCTCGAAAGAGCCTAATAAACTTGATTAAAAAAGAGACCATATTTTCGTAAAAACTGCCGAAGCAGGTGCTAAAAATAGCTCAAATGACGATCATGATTTTTTTACTCAAGGTTAAAATAGATGACGCTGATACCCACCGACGACGGTAGGCTCCAAATCGACGTAAACCGCTCGCGGTACGTGTTTTCCACTTCCAGTCTCGGAGAAAAACGTATTGAACGAGTCGTCCGCGGCTCCTAGCGTCTTGTCCGATGGCATCTGCATATCAAGCACAAATAAAGAATGAACCGAACAATACCATAGTTTTGAATAGACGATTATTAAGAATGTGATCGTATTTTTCAATTCAGATCTTTTGATATAGTAGTGGATGTTGTATATACTGTATCAGAGGTAGATATCGTTTAAACTATAATTTATAACCTTTGATTTTGATAATTCCTTCTCTGTGTGAACAGTTCGTTGGCAGTAGATAATTTTTTTAATTTGCATAATTCATACAAACCTGGCCATCGGGTTGGATACCATGCTCGAGACAGTAAAGTTCCCAACAGGCATTGCCCATCTGGACACCAGCCTGACCCACGTGCACGGAAATACATTCACGCTGCAATTTGGAAGATTAAACATACGTTGCTAGTACGCTCATTATTTGCAGTTCTAAATAAATTGGCATGGGGTTCATGCCAATAACGTACATAGCACAGCGACAGATTCAACTAATGAACCATAGACAACAATAGAAAGCAACAAAGTACAGACGTGTGGACGGAGGCGCAATACCAATGGAAAGTAGTGCACCTGGAGTCCTCGACAGGCGTAAATAATACTTTGCTTATTTGTTATTGTTATTCTATTTAAGTTGTTGTTATAGCTTCGGGACTGCTATTGACGCTGTACTTGCCACCAGTTACCGTAGCTAACACTGAAAATAAGGTTAGCATCAAGAGCATAGTTATCTTTGTCATTTGTGCAGGACAAGCGGTTACAGTCAAGGCAGCTTCCCTTTGTCCTGCTTTTGGCTAGTCCATATGCCCTTCAGCCTGGTTAGCACCCATCCTGTTAGCTTTTCTCAAAAGCGGGGAAACTCACTCCACCCGCCGTACTCCGAAGGGAAGGACCAAACCGTCGTCACTGGCATCGCAGGTGCTCAGAGCAACAAAGCATACTATTATATTATATAGCGGTTGTTATATGCTGAGACGTTATTACGCTCACTTGTACCGTCTTCTAAATACAAAACAATGGCTACAGAGTAGAATGGTCATTGTAATTCTGCTTCAACAGACACAAGCGAGGTTTTTAGCCCGTGTGACTAGTCGCTCTACAGGCCACTGTATTCCGTCTTAGCTCTTTGGGTTTTGAGTAGATCCGTCCCGGCTTTTTGGTCTTTTCTCAGTTGATCGGCTTTTCTGCCCAAAAAAGGAACTCAGCAGATATGCGCTTAACTATGAAGTTTGACAATTCACTCTGCTGTGAGAGGCCTAGGAAATAGAGTCAGTTTCTGGACGGTCGGGAAGATAAACAGACGCCAGCCGATAAAGATCGTCAGAACCGTTGATGTTGGAAGTGAAGCGTGTCTGGTTGTAGACACTCATCCTATCATCGAACAGTAGATATATGAGGATGTGCAAGCAAATAGCTATCGAGGTGTTTTTTTTATTTTTGTTTAGGGGTTTGACTGTGCTTGGCTCGGTCATGATGATTAAGTAAGAAAGTATTTAGTTTTTTCACAATGGTATCCCAAGCCTCGAACGCAGCAACGCATATCTGATTCAGTGCACATAATTCGTGTTTATTCGAATTTTCAACTATTTGTACGTCATTTAGTTAGACAGGGCTAGCATGAAGCTAGAATGAATGAAGAATGACGATTTTGTCTTCATCAACTTCGATAAAGCGCATCGCTATTATTCGACACATAGGATGCTAAAGCAGAAGCTGCGAGCGCACATCATTCTATGTAAGGCCACGCCGGATGAGGACGATGTGAATCGCATCGCCGTCACAAGTGCTAGTGAGTTAGGCATCGTTTTCTATTTTCAGCTACGAAATCCGTCGGAATCAACAAGGCCAAACAAGCCGCTGACGCAACTAGCCTCGATGTTGTCGAGGGAGCATTACCGTAGAACTGTTGCTGCTTTTCGTATTTAGAACAGTAGTTTTAACTTTTATAAAACTGTATGTTCGTACATATAATTTACAATAGATTTTGGCAACTGTGCCTGGAACTATGGATAGAAACATGCGAATGTACGACACAACCGACAACCAACAATTAGTAAAACCTACATTTTGTCCATAGAATCGCTCTTTTTGCAGCGTGTCCTATGGCCTATTTTGAATAGTCAATAAATCCCATTATCTTATATTACTTTTATATTCCTTTGCTGGTTGATGCTGTTTGAGATGTCATCGGGAACGCTGTGTGTCATATGTCGAAGAAAAAAATCTGAATGTGACAGATTCTGAGAAAGAGTGGGCGCAGTATATTGACTAATATAAGTCTATTGATTACAATGCTACAAAATTTTCTCAGAAAAACAAATACCAAGGTTATAAATTCATCTTGTTAGAGAATATCATAAATGCTGCTATTTTCATTTAAAACTACCCGCACGATTCAAAACAGCCTGAGTGAATGATCTCTAACATTGCAGAGCATTCGACTGGTCCCTGCCAAATAAACACTGATAGGACTTTCCTTGCCCCTTTTTATGTATATTGTCTTATCGTCTTAATCAGAACCGTGAAAACAATCGAATTAACAACATCAGTGTTTTTCCGATCTGCGCGGGGCAGCTCCATGACTAATCTCACCCAGGTGACTTTAGGAAAGTTACATGAGCGCTTGATCGTGAAGTTTCACTCTGTAAAAGCGGGAATTTCTCAGTTCGGTTTCCAGTCGAGAAGACATTTTCTTTATTTTTACTATTATGTCGACGTATCTATGATTGAGCGCCTCTATTTCTATTCAAGCGGGACGCTATTTGCGCGCGTTGCAGCCGAGAGGGACTGATAGAGGCTGCCTGAAGCAGTCGGTCCATGTGAAATTATCGTTAAAATGAGCACTTATCACAGGTGCAAAACTAGCTAAAAACTACCTGGTCTTTCGATGTTATCGAATTTGATTATTCTAACGATTATTTGGTACGCGCTCGCTTTATCTTTTCGTAGATCTTTTCAGTTTTGTTTCCTGTCCTTAGACCCGTATATTTTTCATTGTCCCTCAATCATCTCGTCAATCTCCGAACTATCGTTCATGCAGTGCTAGCGTAGCTTAGAAGGTTTTTAACGTCAGTCGGTCCAATCGAATCAAAAGTGAACGTACGTCCGCTGTAATTTATTTCAGAAAACCACGATCGGCCTCACCCCAGAGTTTGTACGTCAAGACGGAGTGATATGCCGAAAACCGTACGTGAGTTAGCCGTCATGAACCGTCTAAGTTCGGAGGCCATTAACAGCAAGTATCATATCAGCGCTCGACACCAACAGCGACAAGAAGGGGTAGACTTCGTCTTGCTCGCGCGTCTGCAAGTACAGTTCAGTTGCGCTACTTACGGCCGCTGGTACGTTTGCATCAGAACGCTATCCGTTTACGGGTCGGTTTAGCCCGTTCCATCAAATTTCATTCGTCTCAATGGTCAGGCTGCCTGGTGATACGCCATCGGCTGATGTCAACAACAGAAGCAGCCTATTTTCTGGCAGACTTTGCGCTCGTATTTCGTGTTCGATTTCGTTTTCGGACGAACCAAACGAAATTTTCTTCGTTTTTATTTGGAGGCCAGACCTGCGTCGTTTCTTATATATACGGCGTTAAAAGTTTCGCTGTAGTTGCCAGAAGTGGCAGCGGTGGTAATTGTCGGTGCGTTAGCATTAGTTGAGACCGGTAGCTGATGGGTCGTTCGTATCGGCCCACATTCGGCGCGTCGTCGAAACGGAACCCATCTTCGGAAAAGTAGTACTTGGTACAGCTGAAGACGCGTGGTGGCATGGTAAAAACTGTACTGTCAGCCACGGCATCCGGGGGAGAAAAAAAGTTCTATGGACAGACATTGTCGTGTCTAGTGGAATCCCTGCTCGTATACAGAAAAAATGGATGACGACGAAAATGTCTGCTGTGCTTTTCTGTATGTTTTGTGCATGGATTCGTACTGGAGGCCTCGTAGTAATACAATGGCGTTACAATATGTGTGTGTAGATAATGCATGGGAAATGAATGTGGGAAAGCGACAGGAAGCAAAGGGAGCCACAGCAGCATAAATCTAGAAATATTTGATATGTTTTTTATTCGATAAAAAATATTCGCGCGTTTTATCTGAAATTATATAAAGCAACTATGTTATTTGATCAGTGTTGTAGTTATACCGATATTAATTTGGCTATATCCGAGCTAATTACTAAACAAATTAATCCATCGAAAGATATATTTACATTGAAAAAGTACATTCACATTAATAAAATTAAAATTTCACGTTTACACGTCGATGTGTGTTTACCAATGTGGTATTGACTCTGTTCGTTGAGGTATTAACTAACATTTTTTTTTTTATCTAAGTATCATGTACGTCTCTCTTTCTAGCTGATTTTCTTCGTCGAACAAGCAAGCCCGCGAGAATTCGAATTCAGGCTATCGCACACAACCAGTAAATATTAGAGATAACGAATAACCTTTATCTTTCAAACGTTTTAGGCTGCTAAGGACATCAGTAATATTGATCCGTCGAATTAGAATTGTCATGAAATCCGTTTTTTTGTCCGCTCTCTGCTTTCTCATTTACTTTGCTTTCTGTTACACGCGAAGTGTTCGTTTGGGAACAAAAAAAAAACAAGTGATACATTAAGAAATCTATTATTACGCCCTGAACCACAGACGTTATAGCGTGTCAATGCTTTAGCTCTGAGAATTCACTTATTTCGTAAACAATTTATCTGCATAGTAACTTTAGCTTTGTGTCGCGTATTGCCTGGCCGGGTCCGCAGCCCATTGCAAGTATGAACAAGCATTGAATGAATCCATTATGAATTCCGCAGAACGTGAAAATGAATCCCTTTGAACTCATCAGTCCACTGGTCTGGACCTGTCTATGTCGATAGCGTCCCAGCGGCTTCATCCATTAACATAAAAGCAAATCACAACAATTTTGGCAAGTAAGTGGTTCTCTTCTCAGGATTACCGGCATTGCCACAGAAAATCACCCAAAACTGTCGTCATCGAGCAAAGTCAGCGAACGTGAGAGCGTGAAGCAACTCTGAAAAAAGACGAGTGAACCAACTTCGGCGCACTATGAATAACGAGAAAAAAAAAACAAGCTGAGACACAACAGCGGCCCGATTTTTATATGAGAAATCCAACTCATATCGAGGCGCCGTATCGAAATACGGTCGCGGAACGACCCGTATTTCCCGATTTTTTTGAGACGCCGACTAAGGCCGTAATCAAGAGCTTGGCTTCATGCAAGATAGCTTAAAACGGTGCGGGCAACTGTAGTCAAGCGGATACATACCCTTCCTATAGATCTGTTGTGCAGACAGGGTGTTCTATTTTCTTTGGACATCGGCGTTTTTTTCTGTCCGATAGTCAGTAACATACTGAGCGAAACCTTATAAAAAAAATAAAGTACTAAGCTGGGATAGGCAACTGGCGACAATCGACATTGCCTTCAACTATGTCTAATTCCCAATGGATGTCACGGAAATTTCAAACATAAATGAATGTCGAAGTGAAGGAACTTCCTATTTTACTAGACGTGTTCGTTCTCATGGTTTACAGTTAGGTTAGTTCTTTCAGCTTATTAACCCTTTCTTACAGGCAGCTCGACAACTGGGTGGGCGGGTGGCAAGATCATCCCTACTGTTTTACCTCTAAGTCAGACTATTAATGTCAAGAGACTCTTCGGTCGAGCATTGATTAATCATAACAACTTTTGAAAACAGCAATAGAATTCGCTTCTCTGTACGCGTCTGTTTGTTCTGGGATTGATTTGCCTCCGCTTGTTGAACCGACACAAAACACATTTGATGCTTTCTGATCTTTTCGTCTCGTTGACGTTGTGCAATATCTGATTGATAGGAACACGTGTAATGTCCATGCCACTGTGGCAGTATTTCACACAGGACATCATTACCCAGCGTCAAGTCTAGTTTCATTTCAATAATTCGTCAATACTCTTTGGTTCTCAGATTTGTTAGATTGTTTGTCCGTTGTTCAGATATTACATTGTACTACATTATTAACAAGCGTCTGGGAGACGGACTTCTTATTTACAGCGATTGGAGTTTATATGAAAAACGTGTACTACATATAGAAAATATGTGATGCAGAAGAGCAAAACGAAGAAATACGAAGACACGGAGTTGAAATACGACGTTTGACTGAGTTTTGACGTTTTCTTGACTCACTCACTGGTTCCAATCCAGTTCAACCAACGCGATTGACGAGCATTGGATGGACATGACATCTTTGCAATGACATGTATCAGGTTTAGGCTTTTTCAGTTTACCGCTTGACTAGGTTCACCAGGGTTCATCAATCCGAAGGCCAGTGGCAACCCAGAAGTCAACTGGCGGAACCCAGTTGGGTGTGTGTGAAAGAAGCTGTTGCGATTCGTGCTGACTTTTTGAGTTAGTGCTTACTAGAACAGGTTGGGGTAGTGATTTGCTAACACGCACAACACTCATAGAACAGAAGTGGACGGCAGCCTGGGTTGATTTTTGTGAGAATTAATTACAGAACGAACGAGGGAATTCTTGGTCTTCATGGCGGCTAACGTATCTTCAAGTGTATACGACGTTTCAGCGCGTTAATAGTCAGCCATGCCAGCCGATACTATCAGATATAGTACGGCAATAGCGTAGAGAAATAGCACGAACTAACCGGTCATTTGTTTACTTTGTTCTGCCAAGGTTATGCAGGTAAACATACAGCGAAGATAAATAAGATCGGCTCCTTAGAGAAATTTAGATACATCCGTCAATTGGTTGTGCGTGTTAGCTATTTTGTCAAAACAAAATTAGACGGTTCTCGTAGCTACTTTCTTTTAATATGTACATTCAATGAAGGTCAATTTTTTTTTAGCGTAAGGTGTGATTTACTTGAATATATATATTTAACTGCTACCTACGTTTATCTTTGTTATAAGCCACTTTTGTTTGTGTCTTTACGCTGTCGTGTTTACACGTTTCCAAGGTAAACTGTAGCCCGCACTGTTAGACTCTCAAACGACCTGAGTAACGCATTCCGAAATCGTCCGAGTTATCGCTGTTTTTTAATCCAGTCGCCTGCATAAACATGTTATCTTTCTTTTGACGACTAAAAATATATACGCGTCATTATACTTCGCATAATATAGGGCAGAAGACGAGGCAAACAGATAACAATAAACAACTATAGCAGGAAGAATTTCGAATACTAGCTGTCATTATTACAATAGATACGTTCTTAGAAAAATTAGACGATATAAGCCCGCAAAGCAACGAACAAACAATATCTCGATTGTTCTAAGCTACAGACTATATTTATAATACGTTTGGTTTTCTCACGTAGCTGCGATTATTTTTCGGTCTACTCGATTACTTGAATCTATCTATAAACATAGAGCATATGCGATAAATACACCGTACGTACGGCTCCAGCGTTTTCTTCCGTTAGGTCAATCAACTTAATGTGCCCTTCGTTCATCGACGGCTATCGTCGTTCATCGTTCGCCTATCGACGAACTATAAACTCATCACTGCCCTTAGACTACCTTCATTGGCATCGTCTTATACCGCCTATTTTCATGTAAGAGATACCTGGTACAAATTTTATAATAGGCTGGCAGCAGTTAATCTACAACTAGCGTCAAATGTGTGGTCATCTTATATCAAAACATTAACCCCAGAGATGACGATCTTCTACGCGACTGAGGTCACATATATGGGAAGGGAGGGAGGAAAGGCGGCCTACTTTGCCTGGTTACACGCCTAGGTTAGATAAATGATGATATCAATTACGATTATATCGCAGAACGACATCTGTTAGTTTGAAAAAGAAAGGTAGTTGGGGAAAGCGGCAGTCTCCGACGACAGCGGAGTGAATCTCATTTGGTGCTAGATGCATATAAACGACGTTGCTTGATTCCGAACGTGCCAGATTCATCGCTCCTTTTAACGTTGAAGTATACGGCAGCAAACGAACACTCCGCTGACTGACGTGGTCCAGACATGGGGCGAAAATAACAGAAGCTTAGCTAACATGCTAGGCACTGAGCACTCATGCCGACAGCATAGGTAGCACATATAGCGGTAATGGTAAAATAAGAACACGATATAAGTTTCTCTATTCGCACAAATAGCGATATCGATAACCATTAATATCGGTTACCTTAACTCATTCCTCTGATTTATGCGGAAAATTTACGCAGACAGCGTAAACAATTACTAATTGTATGAGAAGTTTACCCGGTTGTCAGGCCTGGGGACAAGGACGCTGACTCTCTTCCCCATGTCGGCTATGAAACGTTATAAAAGGCGCCGCCCAACTGCGACAACCACAGTAATGCTACATAGAATTTTGATATCGGAATTAAAGCGCATATCCATAGATAGGCTTAAGACCCAAATTGAATTATTTTCCGGTTTATAAAACATACTTCTTCAACCGCATAGATACCGCCTCAACGAATGGCATTTCTTGATTAGACCTACCTACCTATCTAATTATAAGTATTCCTCTAATTTACATATGAGTACCCACGATATATATCTAATGCATGATCATGGGTGGATACTACATGACGAATTGGATTTGGCGTTTGTTTCAGCTAGTTGCACCTAGTAAACAGGTAATCTAAGCGATGGTCTATAATGTCGTTATTATCAACATCACAGTCATCGTGGAATGAAAAAATTTTCGAAATTCGTCCTTACTCGGTCCAATCCCTGATCATCATTCAGTTCTTTAAGTAGCATTGCAGTTGTCGTCTGTTTAGAGGGTCTTTCCATTAAATCTGTTTGCTGTTACTGTTTGGTGCAATAAAAATCATGCGGATCTTCATTCGAAGTACTCGTGCCTTCAGTTTACGTTGCTCACGCTTAGCTGTAACTATGTAAACTTCGATGGTAATTCGAGTGATCTACATTTGTCGTTGTATTACTTTCGTTGGCTTAATCTTTGTTTTTGTTAATGCTAGCCAACTTTATAGTGAAGGCGCCAGCTAGAAATAATGACCCGGCTAGATCACACCCGCCTTTAACAGCAAAACATCGCTGATGGACGGTGCCGCATAACCGGCACCTTCAAGGTATCTATACAACCTCTGCTCAAATAAACAAGCCTAAAAGCGTCAACTTATACGAAATTATTTATACTTTGGTCCGATGAGAGTATAAAGTGCTTACGATAATGATATTACATCTAAAATGATAGGAAATTTTAGTCAAATAATGACTGAAAATAAAAATCTTAGCTTGGAAGGTAACCTTTCGATACCAATAAATATACACTTAGATAGTGATTTTTACTCGTGAAAAAGGAAAACAGTTTAGAAGAAATGGCTCAGAGGACATTAAGCTCGTGTTAATGACGTGATTTTACAATAAGTTTGATAAGCTCTTTAGACAAATTAATAATTACATTTGCCCCAATAGCTAGGAAGTACTTTTTATAAACGCTACTACCTGAATATGCGAAAATGGTAACGGAAGGCAAAAGTGATACCTTGAAAACGGTCAAACTTCACTTAATTTCCTTGTTGGTTGTATAGCCTTTCCAGTCCTCATTGTTGTTATTAGAAAAATGTTGATTCTATACAAAGTGTATAATATAGAAAATAGCAGTATTTCGTCATATAAAAAGTAATTCTTTACTTGAATGAAAAATGAGTTTTCAGGCATCCTTCAAACTAGCCTAATCAATCGGCCCTGCAAAAAATAATCGAGAATTATGTTTGGCTAGAATGTTATGCTTTTCGTGTCTACGTGGAGAATTCGAAATTTGCCCCAATTGGGTATGTAATGAAAATTCGGGTTTATGCTAAACCAAAGTGCACAGGATTCGAGTTAGTTGCTAATTTTGTTTGGTTATTCTTTATGTATTGATAATTATTATTATAACAACACGTACATTAGAAAAAACACTTGCGAAGCCAGTCTATTCTGCTTCCCTGGACATGCTCATCGCCTCGCCTTTTCAGCTTCTTCACACGCAAAAATGCTACATTCATTGTTTATATATGACCACTTCAGCATAAGTCTATTTATGATGCAGTCTGCGAATGCACTAGGCTGAAATACCTTCTGCTCGATAAATGTAATGGTTCTACCTAAATCTGCTCTCCATTTCGTTTTATCTTTTACCTCACTCTCTACCTTTATCCTGCTCTGAATCTCTCTTAACACGAGATGAAGCCCAACATCCAGACATCGGCCTGTTTTCATAGTGTCAATGCCTACCACTGCTGCATCTGCAGAACTGCAGCAGCGCCGAATAACGAACACCATTAAAGTTCGTTGACTTTTCTGGATCACAACGATCGCGCAGGCCGCGGCCTCGGCCGCTGCCACACCGTTGGCATCGTCATCTGCGTTTCGCGCGGCCGCCTCAACGCTATTCACTACCTGCCCCCGTCTACCTCATCTACAAGAACGTTGTTGTTACACGAACACCACGCGCGCTGTAGTGCGTCATAGTTTTGGTTTAAGCTGAAACGGCGAAGGGGTAACAGCGCCAGTCGTATTAGTCGCTTGTTGCCATTGTTGTTGTTGGTGTGTTAGTGCTGGTGTTTGAATGTTTACCACAGCATACTTTATATCAGACCACGTTCATCTACCCCGACCAGAGCTCGTACGAGGCCATGCGCGTGGCTGGCGATGTTTTGACCAGTTGATTATCCTCTGAATATGCGCAGCGTATTGAAGCCCATTTTTTCTTGGTGCTGCAAATGGTGTATTTTTCTCCCCATACAAATTAAGAAAACCCATCGAGTTTCTTGGGCTTTCTCTCCGCATAAAGGTTTGTGTGTTCGATTAGGCACGACTTCGTGTGTGATTTCGTGATCCGACCGACGCACGACACAAGTGGGGATAGGTGGTGAATGGACAGATCAATCAGAATGACAAGCTGGCTATGTTACAGTGTCCGAGATGGAAAGGGGCAAAGCAACGAGCAGTGAACGTAGTCAATTGATTGTAACGACAAAAAGCTCATTGACCAGCAGAATTCCGATTTCCTGTGTCAACATGACAAAATTGTTGATAAAACTAGATTCTTTATTTCTACCGCTTGGCCGCTTGTATTGGTAGACCTCTATCGTAGTTATTTCCTTTTTTCGGCCACGCAAACTCGATGTGTTACGAAAATGATAGACTCACGCGTGTCTACATAAAAATAGTTTCACGCACTGCAATGAGCGTTTTTATCCATGAGCTGCGTCCACGCTGGGTGGTTCTGCTGTCCTAACACACCCATCATAAATCTTCAAGTTTACATTCAGTGTGCTTTCGAGAAATTATACGTGTAAAAGAAAAAAAAAACACTGAATAATAACTGGAACACAACGAAGGCAAATGAAACAGTAAAGCTGCCGTAACGGCTCTGCAAGAGATTAAGGGCGTCTGTGTGCTGTCGACTTCCTGACAGTCCCATTGAAATATGGCAGTATGCACTCGAATTAGTTCGAGGTTGATGAGATTCAATAGGACTCACTGTTGCCTCAAGCGAGAATACTCTAGATGGGCATCCGTCGAATTTTCGGCACTGTAGCTTTATGGCTCCTGCAAAAGTCGGTAAGCGTTTGGTAACAGAAGCCCGCTCTTTAGCAACTGATAAATAATTATTACTGCAACAGTGGCGACGCATCTAGCTTATGTATATTTGTACTGCTCGTTTCCTTTCCGGGTACGCTCGAGTTTCGTGATCGTCATACAGTGGTACTATGCTAAATAATTTGTTTGTTTTTCACTTCATTAGATTATCACACGCGGATTAACTTCGAATCCACGTAATTATTCATCGAATCAATGTCTCGATGTACGTACGGTTATGCATACAAAAACAGCGGACGTTCTGTTCCGAATGTAGCAAAAGATACAACTGAAAAAATATGACCTGTGCTGGCCCAACGGACCAGCGCTGTTGCCCATCTCTATAGTGAGGTGAAACATTATCATATGGTAACATGCGGTTTTTTCAATCTCATTTCTCAGACGTCCGAGAACTACAGTGTTAGTTCTTTTTTCTAACCAAGATAATCAAATCGGCAGCACTATCGTCGAAATCTAATAAAAATACCATTGAATTCTTCCACCATCGCTTATCAGTCTGTTTACCTGCTCACCTTTTTGCTCGTAGCTTGACCATAAAAAATCTATTAAATACAGCAAACAAGTGGCACCCGTTAACGTAAGTATGGCGTTGGTTGCCGGTAGAAAATAGAAAACGCCATCATCGGGCAATATCGATGGCAGCTAAGGAGGGACTGCTTGTTGACTAGTTATCTCTGTTATTTCGAATCGATATGGTTGGCGAGCGACGTAAACGATCGATAAAGATGGAAAAACGAGCGGCTCAAAAGAAAAGAGAGTGCCATCAACTGCATTAGGAGATAAGGTCTTCTCCCTTTGTCCACAAGCCCTTCGTCCATAAGCCCTTCGTCCATACCCAGTTTGCCGAATGAATGACGAATCGATAGAATACGAGAAATTAGTTCATCTTTAAAGTGAGCATTTTCCGAGGGCCATAATAACTCAATGATCATTTGCCGACGAGCGATTATTTACACCTGCTACAACGGGGATATACAGATACTACTATGACCACAACAGCGTTTCTTCGAGCAATTCATCGATGCGGCTTAAGGACTTTTTAATGCCAACTCTACACCGTCGAAGCAGAGTAAAAAGAACCTAACTATGAACACGTTTCAGTTTCTGTAACATTTGGCGTAGTTCGGGCGTGCATCTCATACACTCGTGCAGATGTACAGAATTCGAATTTTGGGCGAGGACTCTCCGAGAAAGTACTTGACACGATTACCTGACCTTTTGCCAATACGTCGATAGCCGACGAGAAGAGCCATCGGAAGTTGAATACTGAGAAGGATCGAATCGCGCCCAACATGTTCATACATTATATAACACCCTAAGAAGTCATTTTCCACCTTGCTCTTTCTGTGTGGTCCGCGTAGTTGAATTATTGCAGGTCGTCATGATGTTGGCAAGAGAAAATTGTATATACTGCGACGATGCGACCATCCATCGTATCTGTCCAATGGCTGCTGACCTACTATAATAAAGGAGTTGACGCTGTCGACGTCGATCACGATGATGCTCATTTATCCAAATTTGCTGTAACCGTGCCATTGTTACTGTTATGATCTGTATCTTTTTCCAACGTTTCGGTCCCAGCATCTTTTTTTTTCATATCAAACATTATTATGATCGTTATGTTTGTCATTGTATAAATCGATGCAGAGGAATTCGAAACGTCACGTCTTCTCATCACGACCCGCTGACGATTCTTCCTTGGGTGAGTAGAACCCAAAATATATTATATATGCGTCATTGCCATTCACGCCAGGTCAAAGCGACGAACGATTCCGTTGGCTGCGGCACAGCGTTTAATGTTGGATTGACAAGTGACCAACGTCAAAATGCTCTGGGTAGCCTAAAACAACCTTACTCGAGAAGAGGTGTCGGGATGAGTTGGACGCCGTCTGTATCGATAAGCGTCGTATGCTGCGTCGTTGACACGTCAACTTTTAACTTTAGCTACTGTTGGACAAGGAACAGACAGGCAGGTAGGCAGGCAGGCGGGAGCCGACGTGACGCGGTTTCCTGACGTGCTCTTCAACGTCTCAGGTACGAACAACATTGGACGGACGTCTCGCGGCGCGTCATGACGTTAGTGGAGGTAGCACGTGAAGAAACAACTGTCACCAACGTTAATTCGAAGAGAAGTGGTAATTATGTGAAGAGTCATGCAGGAATCTAAGAAAGGATTCTGACAAGACAAGCATGTTTGTAGTCCGTGTGATTTGTATATGGGCCTTTCGCAACGCGAAGATCCACATGGGAAATTATTTATTAGCTGGAGCTGTAAAGGACTTACCGGCATAGTTGAAGAATGATGAGTTGTGCACAAGACTTGTATAACTCAACCTCACAAGCCTCTTCTAACGATGTTCCCTTTGAATTCACTTACTCAAATCTACCCACCGTTTTCTATGTTAAATAGCCCTGTACGGTTCGGGATTTCTAGATAAAGCCGATTTTGCTAAACAAAATGTTCGGTACGAGTTGGAAATCCTAACGCCCTTCGTGAAAACTTTATCAGGCCTTGAAGCAAGCCGCTGTCTCAGACTTTTCAAGTTCAGTTTCCACGCACTCATATAAGACTAATACGCTATGCTAACAGCTCACGTAGCTGCTACGATGAGTCGTTCTTCAGCCGCTCCGAGCTGCTGACTACTACGGTTTCTCTCCAGCTAGGAGAGCCTCTGCAGAAAGCTCCACAAGCCGCTGCTCTGGCCACGCCCGGAGTTTCTGCCTTCTCCACTCTACAGTGACACCTTGCCTACGCCAGACAAGCACTATATTGTGCCGGTATCGTCTACACATGTAAAGTTGAGAACTATTTAATTACCGACCAGATGCATGCAAAATGACTATCGGCCCACTGTAATCAACTTGTTGAAGGATACACTTTTCAGTAGTTATCCATCACCACCATTGTAGTTGTTGGTTATTGTACAAGCCAATTCTCATTCAGGTAGAGCTGAGCTGGTTAAAAAAAGGTTCACTTCAGGACACGACGACAACAAGGCGCCATTTGATGTGTTTCGATCGAAAAATTGCACTAGTTCGATCTCATTTTTACTATTAGAATTTATGAACGTCAGACAGACCCTAGTTTTTTTCGTCTATATATATATATATATATGTGTTATGCCATAATAGCACCGACTAAACGGTGCTTGTGAATACTTTAGTAAAGAGCAGTGATTGGTCGTCCGGAGATAAATTATCTGAACAAATAACAACCTCTAATTTTGAGGTCTCAGACGTTCAACACAGCATTGAATTTACAAATGATCATCTTTCGCTTCAGACTTCTGATACTTAATGAGACTCTTCTGTCCCGTAAATGCGTAACTAATAACAAGCGGACCGTCCTTCCGATGTTATTACACAATACTGAAATGAAAAATACTTGTGTGGAATCATCGTCCACCCACACACACGTACAACGCACTTATTTATCACAATAATCTTCCAGCACGAATGAATTACTACACCGTCGTTGGTTACTGCAAGGATTTCCGTCCGCCGCTTCATCCTCCTGCCAACCCAGTCGACACACAGAGCAGATATACTTTCCCGCTAAGTCAAACTTCATTGACCGCTGCTCTGCCTCAACACTAAATTAGTCACCAAATGATCAACACTTGGATGCCCGCCAAATTCAAAATTGATACAAACAAAAACAAAAGTCCTCTTCTCGCCCTTCACCACTCTCCAGACAGTGATGCTTTATACGAAGTTAACTTTATAGGTATTTCGCAGTTCCACCGTAAAGCCCTTATAAAAGCTGTGTCACCCGAGCGAGTGATAGCACTCTTTTCCAGCGAAGAATCACATTTTCTGGTAGCCGTATTGCTGAACACAGTGTAATGACACCGTGTCTAGTAGTGCGCATCACTTCTAATGGGTGTGTATTTGGCGATGTGTTAGCCATTAAACTCGAATGTATTATACAGAAAGAGCGTGCTTTGTAAATCGCCATAACATTGGTCGAAGGACATCTACATTCGTTGGTAACGCAGTAGACAATAGAGCCCTGTAGACAATCGAAGCACATTGTTATAGTCGTATTTAGCATGCAGCATAGCGCGTCAAAAGCATATCACAAAACGGTGACGTTTCTCTGAAGACTTCAATCCGTCACGCTTGATCTTGTTATTCCTACATAAAAACGCTTTTGAGTTTCTTTCTCATTCTTAAAGGGCTATTTAGGTAATTTATATAGATATAGAGATGTAGGTATAGAGCCAAAAGCTGATATTCTACCATGTCACAATAGACGGTCAAAGCAAAGGGGAGTATGTGAGTCATTCATTTCGGAAATTATTTGGTCATAGTAATGTGGCAATCACTCCTGTTTCGGGCAGCCTATCCCTGGTACGTAGGTTCAGATCGAAGCGTGTCCACCAGCCTCTAATCCACAACATGGACCGTATGTGTCTTTGAACCAATGAAACATCCGCTTCTGGAATATTTAGCTCATCTACTCAACTCGACCCAGCCTAAAACAGTCAAGGTTTTCCGACGGTTCAGCAGACATCTTGTCACCCAAATCACTATGCGGTTGGTGCATATATAGCCTGCACCCCTATGTCATGTGAGTCCTCCAGAGAGGCCCGCAGGGCTATTTTTGGTACCGTCTCTTCGTATCATGACGCTCGTTAGATTAGCTATTTGATCAGCGATACTCATGATGGCATTAGCAGATTCGTTGAAACTCCTGCAAAATCGATTTCGTGCACGCCATGAATGAACCGAGAAGAAGAGCTTACAACTCTAATCCTGGAACACACACTACATATGGGATCCTGATCCCTGAGCTGCTGTAGCGGCGAAGAAGCCCAACTATTTGGCGCTAACTCATCCAGTATGCAAAAAATATCCTTACGGAAAACGTCATAAAGAAAATTACAGACGTTTCTATTAATTAGTTAAATTAGCCAAGCAATACTTTCGAAGCGTTTCATTTCGATGTAGCTCCGAAGAGAAATCCTGGTGCAGATGGGGTGTGCAAAATCTTTGTTTTGGCTTGTTCTAGAAAAATACAGTATAACAATAGGGATTGATGCGCCAGCCTTGTGGACGATCTTCACGTAGCAGACCGCTGCCAGCCTTCATTCTGAATCGGTTGTTTAGACCGTATTGATTAATTTTCCTCGTTGTATAACTAATAAAGAATGTCCGCTACAAGCATGGGCCAGTTTTTGGTAGGCCTATGTGTTACTTAAATTGTATCTCACTTTTTTGCCACTCTGGTTCAAAGGTTGATATCGAAACTTTCGATAGAACTGAAAAACTCAATATCTACTCGTATCAAAAGACAGCTATTGCTTTGAGTTGGTAGCAATTATTATTATTATGATTATAATTAGTAAACATAGACGATGACAGTAGGTGATAATTTCAGAGAAGCTAGTGTTTGCTGTTAAAAAATGAAGCTTCAAAGAAATTTATCGTGCATCTACAGTGTCGGCTATTGTTCGCGTACTGAGATATTATTTTCAATCACGATAACGAACTACGAGATAATAGTAGCTAACTGAAATAGCAGAAGACGGGGTGTCCTCGTCGCTAGACTGACGGGGTAACGCCATCCAAGTATCTGATATTATTATTGTCAGCACAAAATGTAGATCGCATCTCCCGTTTGTGTATGGCCATTGGAAGGAAGCAATGATGCTCACCCTCAGATTACTTAAACAACAAACTATTATGGATTATCCAGTTTTACACCTAACCTTTACCTTGCGCAACTGCCAGATTAGAAGATCAGCTAAATCATACTATAGTTTATGTGTGTTTATAATTTTTAATGAAGATAAATACAACTTCAATAGCATTGTCGACGGTGACCGAAAGA
Organism: Varroa jacobsoni; assembly: GCF_002532875.2. NCBI lineage: Eukaryota > Metazoa > Arthropoda > Arachnida > Mesostigmata > Varroidae > Varroa > Varroa jacobsoni. The sequence goes on from NW_019213664.1 coordinate 150,051, forward strand.
ATTCTGGTTTGTTCATTAAAGCGTGGTCCTCCTTCTGCAATCGTTACCCTAGCCCTTAGTGAATTTTTAGTTTTTTCGGCTACTCGATTTTTCGGCTACTATTTTCACTCGAGACCCACCCACTGTGTTTTTGTTCCAATCCATTTCCAGATGAAATATCCATTACCCCTTCGCTTCTGATTTCCACACATGATCATGCACAATATCCGTATCAGAATTATCCGTTTTTTTTTTTTATTGGTACAAGTAAGCCTGATCTTCCATTCTTAAATTGACCCTTCGTTTCCTATAAGAGAAGCATAACAGTTGCTGCTCTAACGCCACATAGACTGCCGTCAATAACCTAGACAATAATAACTGGTAACTGCAACAACAGCCACCCGACGGTACGTTAAGACATAGTCTAATTGTGTGTTATTTAGATATCGTTCATTTCGAGCTTGACTTGATGCTCACTACTCAATACTGTCAATATGTCATACTACGCTGAGCTACGCCATAGATATTTTAATACGGGATATCGTAGTAGTTACGTCCATTTATGAATACTTAGCAGGAATTTTTCCAAATGCCCCCAAACCCAAGCCCGAATAGTAAGGTAACTTAGTTATCTTTATGCCGTAAGTAACCATTCGAGTATATAGTTGAGGGCTAAATAAAGAACGTTATATGATATGATTGGCGACGTTTCGTATAATAGGGTGTAACTACACTATATGATGTACTTCTATAAAGAGTACTAGGTGCCATATTCTATACGTGTGTGCGTGTCTGTGCGATGCTTGTCACTTGGCTAACGATAGCAGTCTACCAATAAATAGATTCAATACACAATATTTAGCCTACATTCAAACGTGTGCAGGCCGAATGCACCGAGGGCATCGTTTCTAAGCCATTATTATAAATGTGCGCCTCTAACTTAAGCTCAGATACTTCATTTGTCTTTGTTTGAGCCGAGCAGAAACTGGATAATTAACCTTATCTTTGTTTGTACTGAGCGATCAGAACGATGATAGCAATGTCGGCCATTATCATTATGATGATCGGTATCTGTATCTTTGCGCGTTCTTATCGTAGACACTTCAGAATACTTCTTCATCATCAATCGATTTTAGCTCAATTGACACAATTTTAATAATGTACACGCCATTTTTTTAGGGGCACAATCCGTCCCTCGGAGACGGTAGTTTTGGGGAGATTAGCTAGGTAGGTGTCGGCAAAACCTCTGAGCCCAAAGTCAAATAAGTTGGATTAATTATCGCCGCTGTCGTATTTTCTCATATTTAGTGGTTATTATTTTTAGCCAATATTCGAGTAGGTCTACCGGCGAAACTAAATATAGACTCATCGTTATCGATGTCGGACCGCTCGTTAGGAACTTTACGTATATACTATAAATCTCAAGTTAATGCATGAAATCTCTGACAGTGATGATCCAGTGTTAATAAGCCAGTACATTCAGCATCGTATCTATCGCTAACGTGTCGTCCAGATCCGTTCGGCACTTTTGCGATTTTAACTTTGGTAATTAGCTTCGTCCGAACACGCAAACAATGAACGACTAACTTCATCAGAGATTTGAAGTTGCAACATTGTTGTCTCCTTAAACTCAACGAGTCAGCGGGACGACGCCGATGGATAGACCAGCAGCTGAAGCTGTTGCGGCTACAGAAAGTCACCGAACTTCACAAGAACAATATAGCAAGAGAAGGGGTCAGGAACGTCTCAAGAATACTGAGTTATCGTTGTTATCGCCCTCCTCTTAAAATGTGTGGCTTTTACGTCTCCCACTGTCCTCTTCCTGCTTTTCCTAGTATGCTTCCTCTTTCTGCCCGCCAATCATTATTATGATTATTCGTACTGTCGTGATTGTCTTTGTGAGGCGTCCGCGTGAGTGTGAAACGAGAAGCAGCAGCTCAAACTTCAGCGTCCGAACCATCAAGCTGTTGTTGCCGGTAAGCAAAAAAGGCGTTGCGAGTTGGCGCGATAAAATTTACATTTACAATACGGCAACAAAGGTAAAAGGATAATCAGCCGATGGCAGAGCCTGGAGGGTTGCCACCGGAGTCAGCAGTTTCTTCGATGACGAAGACGGTAACAATAAACAAGAAGCTAAGCCCAAGTTGAATAACCCGGTCGGACGAACGCACGGCAAAGAGGATTGACCACAGGGAAGGACGCCGCGGCCGATACTGCCACCCTCCATTAGAATGGAGCGTAGAGGTAAGTATCTGATCGTAACAGCATTAGAAGCAGCATGTGCTAGGAACAATAGTGCTGTTTCTTGTTCCGATCATCTCCGGCCCTCTTGACTAAGATCTGACGTGGACGAACACGAGATCCGACCAGTGGCAGGCCGTAGGCAAACAACAACCGACCCGGACCTGGCGAAATCAGTTGTCGCCGCAGCGTTTCTGCTGTTCGGGCCACTGGTTGTTTCCGTTGTTTTCTGCAATTTTCATGCGGTCATTCAATTCATTGCTGCTGACGGTGACGATCCTATTGTCTCTGTCGCCTTCAAAAGGAAACCAGCGCAGGCCAAAAGAAAGGGTACAATAGTAGGAAGGAGCATAAAGCAACAAGCTGACCTTCCGCAGCTGTCGCCCTGATTCGATCATGTCTAAACAAACAAAAGAAATAATAGATGAAGAGGAAGGTGACGCCGAATAGCGTCAAAGCAGCGACGGCAGCAGTAAAGCAGAAAAGAAGATGGACGGACGCGTATAAACAGAACACGTCCAAGTCGGAATACGGGATAGTAGACACGCTATAATTCAGGTAAGTAAAGTATACGTAAATACTGTACACAGTTGTTAAGTTGTCTGTCTGCATCGGTGTGGTAGATGGTAGGGTGAATCAGGCTGTTAGGCGTTAGGAGCCGGCCAAGTGGATAATGAACAGGCACATTGGTGGTCGACTATGAAACTGCACCATCCGATATTGCTGTAGCACGCTGCAGTAGAAATGCGTGTACGCAGTATTCTTCTAATGGACCCATACAAGCAGCTGTGGGCGCGTGAGAAGGAAACATGGTAATCTCCAACTTCTCGCGCCGCTCTAGAGAAGTTAGCGTTGAAAATACCTCCGTCGCTTATAGTATTGTATGGATCTGACATCCGGACAAATGACACAATTAACGCGCAGTCGACAATAACAGATAGGGATCAGATAATATACAACGTTTAGGAGAACGAGTGATCGTGTGGTTGATAAAAGTAGAAAAAAATATAGGTGAACATTGTCGCGAGATATAATAGAAGGAAGTACAATAAATTTAACTTAAACTGAAGTGAATTCAGCCGATCAAAAGTAAAGTTGACAGTGCAAAACAAAAGTGTAGCATAGTTTAACATCTTTGCGATTTCTCTGCCGCGATTTAGAGGTCGAAGGAGACAAACTGGTTAAACATCGATAGTCGATATTCTTAGTCTGGCAGCGTCTTCGTCATACCATTTTCAACAATAGGAGAAAGCAATGTTGAAGAAAAATAGATTCTGTCGACCCTAAAATAGCACATTTGTCTCGCTATTATTATCCGTACGGCAGACTTTGCCAGAGAAACAATCGTGCAGGACATGAGACAAATATACAGACGAAGATACAAAAAGCTTACGAAGTTGCTACTGATTCAGACCCGTTTCTATATTCTTGTTTTTCTAAAATCACATCTCAACCCGCACCGGCCGTTACCCAAAAGCAAAACTGAAAAAATCAACAGACAACTCCTGTCAGTGGCCATCAATCATTATCAGCGTCCCGGATACTGATTTTGTTTAATGTACTGTTGACTAATTGACATCTTCGGATTGTCATTTAGAGCGGTCTTCTTTTATCAATCACGATTCAGCTGATTGTCTTCTCGATGCAACGCCATCAATTAATTCTAGCTCGTTTTATTTTTTAAAACGACTCGCCATTGTTTTTGCGTTTATCGTCCTTTTGTCCATGCATTGTACCATTGTTCTCGACTAACTTCCCGCCATCTAGCGCCCGTACCAATCGACCGATAAGCCGATACCCAGATAGACACGACCGTACTTGTCGTGTACAGCCGTTCAAACTTGGCAACATTAATTGTCGAATCTTTTCCGTATTGTTAAACTTTCCTACCCCTTTGCAGTCTCCAACATACTCGCTATCCCCTGTTCATTTCGGCAATGGGGGTCAACCGTTGCAGAAAAAACGTCACCGCGTACGTACACCATTCGATTTCGCAACAGCCACCAAAAGAACGCGACTACACAACAGCAATAACATAGAGCTCTATATGGAGTTGGTTATCGCCAGTCCGACAAAAGACAAGAAGCAACAACAATGGTCAAAAGGAAAAAATTTAAAGGAAACATAGAAGAAGAAAAAACTGTTACTGCTTCTGTCGAGCAACGTCACAGGCAAACTTCAAAGAAGATAAGGCAACAAGGAACTGTGGGTATCGATGCGCGTCAACACGAGCGCGCTTTGCCCATAGTGAGGCCCATAGCGGACGCTGACGATCAGTCTCAAGCACAAATGGAGCCTGGGGAAGCGGCTGCGTGTAGTAAGCTCCTCTTTATTCTACGGCTTGTCTCTGATAACAGTAGCTGTTCCCTCAACGTCTACACACCTTCCATATATAAAAGGCAACGATAGCTATTGGCAAACTCCGTGGCAATGAGGCACTGCGGGTTTCCATATGGTATCACGCCTGTGGCAAGCTTTACTTTGGCTCCGTTAGCTGTGGACGGGCGTAATAGTAACTACAAGTAGTTTTAGATAGAGGCAAAAGAAATGGGCTGATTTCGTTGAGCCCAAACGTCGGCAAGGGCAAATGGGGCGAAATCAATGAAAGAAGTCCACCGTTCGTGGCCCCCACTTTGAACTGATTTGGAAAAAGAGAAATTTCAACACAAAAGTAAGCTTATATAAAGTAAGAAGACGGACCTCCGCTATTCATAAGAGCCATTCTTTTCCCGTCAAAGCAAATAGTCGAATGACACCTATTGTCGTTTTATACTAGTAGCCACAATTGGCGAAGATCGTGTTCAGTGTCAAAATATAATATGTCCGGTAGTCGTTCCGCCATTCGTTTTAATCTTTGAATTGAAGTTAGTAAAGTACTGATGCAACTTACAAAGACCGTTTGCCGCCCAGTTAACGTCAGATATTGTTCGTACCTTACCAAAGAAAAAGGGGCAAGCCTCATTGGATAGGTAGTAGACGAGTAGTCCGACTTATCGAATCATAACGAAAAGCCTTCGTTTTGGAGAAAGTTCGACTTCGAAATAACTTTCAAATGGATCTTGCTTGTATGTAATCACATGCACATTAGGTTCAGATGATTCGAGCACACATTGATCATGTTCTACATATTCCCCAGATCTACATATCTAGTCGATGTGCTTTTATCCAAACGAGTTTGATTTTCTATAGCTGCATGGCAATTATCCCGAACGTGTTCTCTATACATTCGTTCATTGCACACCTTTTTCTTTGCGAACGTGCTTCTGGTATAGAAGAGTGTGTTCCGTCGTTTCGGATAACCAAAAATTTCAACATAAACACTAAGCACGTGTTCGGTACATGTCGACAATGTGGATCCTCGAGCCTACTTCTTTTCAACTAGTTGCTGGATCAGTCGTTTCTGGGAAATAACGCAGGCTTATTTCAACCTACTTAGAAAGGAATGCACCGAATGCAGGACGCAAGCTAACATTGGCTAGAAGAACCAGCTAGTTAGTTTCAGTACCGAAAACTTACTGCAGAACTTTCCTCATCTTTTAATTATTGAAGTACCTCAATTCCACAGACTATCTTTGTTCTTGGTTAACGCAAAACAGCACCGAACGCCGAACTGACCATCAGGGATTTAACAGGCAACAGACAAAAATGGTCGGCCGATATAAAAGGCAGGCAGGCAAAAAAAGACGAAGGTAATCGTCTCACAAAAAGATACGACAATAAGCAGAGACAATAACAGAAAGCCCAACGTTAACGGTACTCATAAGGATTGTCGATCCCCGTTGAAACAAATTCGTGTTTTCATAGTTTTCTATCTTCGATGCTCGTTCTCTGCAATGTAATGTGTACCTCTGTACTGCAGCGATGGCGTGTTGATCGATTTTAGTTAGCTGTTGTATATACTATCAAAGAGAGTTTACTCCTACGTAGACGGCTGTTCAGTGGCAGGGACGATATGAGAGACGAACTCGGCATGATAGTACTTATTCTTGGCTGTCTGGAAATTTCAAATGGCTCATCAGCGCAAAATCACCCCCTGTCTGTAGCAGGCCGATGGCTTCTCGACATTTTTTTTTGCCCAGATAACATGGATGTAGTAGAAAAAGAAGAGCCGAAAATGATTAATATGTATCTATACATAAGTGCGGCAAAGACCGTAAATAATGGTGCCGTAGACAAGCGGACTTCAGAGCCACTTTGACTCACTATATAAATGGTAGACGAACCAAATGCAGCCTATCGAAATATATGACACATCAGCTCCCCCTGACGTATTGATTTTATTTGTATTTAGTTATTTTTTTATGGCTACTGTACAAAATGGCCGTCGTTGTCGCCGGTTCTCGCTTTATCGGCCTTTCTCTTCTGCTAAGAACATCTTTTTTACGCAGAGACCCTTTGTATATCTTTCATGTTTTTCTTAGCAGAAACAGAGTTGTTGGCGAAATGAAAATACTTACTTTGCCAACATATAACTAAAAATATTGATGTTATATGATGAAAGCAAACATTTTGGTGTTATCAGGCATATTATGAGACGAATTTTCACGTATTTTCGTCTCCATCTAACCAGAACTGAGTTACCAACAGCGTTACCAAATAGAAAATCGGGTCGAGACTAACAATTCACCCCAACTACATGAATATATTCAAAGCAAACGTAACACTTTGCTAGTATAAGGGGTAACTCATGTTCGATAGTAACATATATCTTCTTACATGAAGTTGAAGTTCCGCGACAAGCTCTAGATGAATCAGGTAGTTCATAAATAGGGTGGATGATTCAGTATTAGGTGCAATAGTCATATAAACAGTAATGGCGTCATGGGCTAGCGATTTACTGTGGGAGCAGAGGAGAACAACGTCATACGAGTATGCGCTTCTGCGAGTAGTAACGTCGTACGTTACGTCGCACGTTACGTCGAAGTCGGTAACCAAATCAGATCGATTCGCAGACCAAGAAGTAGGATTGACTCGAAGATTACCTTATCAACATATATCTTTTTTGTTTGTTGTCAAAACACACACTTTTTTTGTTCATTAAAATGAAAGCATGGCAGTGTTACATCAACCTAGCATCGTCATCAGTGAGTTCGCATATAAATTCTTATTTGATCGTCACGATACCAAGAGTGTGGCTTCAGATAACCTGATATAGACAGCTGTCGATACACGTCTGACAAAATTGAGAGTATTTTGGCGGGTATTTGTACAACATCCGACTGACGCAAGCAATGAGGTTTGTTTAGCTTTACGGATAAGCTCTTCTGAACTATGGATGCCGATTTCATTTGCTATGGAGCATGTTTCCGAAATAGCCCGATTGACGCGACTGGCCTCCATAGTACTGTTGCCTCCTACAAATCAAGGTCTGTTTATCTTGTCTCTATTCTGATTAGCAAAAACTCGATTTGGTAATTTTTCTGTCATTTATGAATGTAGCTTTAATAGTATTCGCCTGAACTTCAGCAGCTGTGCAAAAAATCTGTCTCATGCCTGATTTTTTTCTGTCTTTTTGTCGTGAATATGTAGAAAATTCTGCCTCGTTCCTTGCCAGCTTGTGTCCAACAAAGAGTTTCAACCAGTACACCGTCCGCGCCACCATCAGAACGATAATCTTGTAGCCTCCGTTATCGTTGCACGGAACTCACCCCGGACGCGGTCCGCGTCGTGAACACCCAGCGCTTTTGGTCAAAAAAATATTCTTAGATTCAATTTACGCCACTCTTTACCGGTGCACTGTGTAGGCAAGACTGCATTAGAGAGGATTTTAGACGAAGACCATTCAAAGTCCATGCGCCTTATGGTGGAGTTCGCCTTGTTCTAAGCGGATCCTTCAGCAGAAGAAGACGTAAAATCGAGGTTTGCTTTTGCATTTAATTTCTGGCCCATTCTTCCATAGTTCACTGGAACGCTGACGCATCGTAAGATCAAAATAAGACTTGGGTCTTGTACTTTGTGTGGGCTAGTCAACAGCTAGATGTTCCTGTGATGTGGGAAGGGTTCACTAAGTAATGGTAATTTTGATTGCTGAATTTCTCAATCAATGTACTGAGTTAGACTGTAAAATTAGAAAACTATCAGTCAGCAAATGTCCGTTGAAACAACACGTGATATCCGATGTTCGATGCGAACTCGTGCGCGCTACCCGCCGTCATGCCAAACATTCGACTTTCATATAATCGTATAAAGTTTTTTTTTGTAAATAAAAAAAATTGTGTAAAATGAAACAACTGACCACTGACAGCGTACACTCTTAACGTGTGATGATTGTTAACCATGCGGGTGGTGCAAGACACTTTGACGGTATAGAAATACATTGTCGCGCTGGGTCGTAATAAATCTGTGTCACATAAAAACGGGGTCCATTTAGTCATGTTACCCCTCAGGTTCGAATGCTTGTTCCCGATACAGTATAGGCTACCATTAGACAACTGTTCTCGTTGGAGGCCATTTGATGTAAAGCGCTTCACTCTGAAATTAGCTCTACATTGTGAGATAGAACACCTGTTTGTTTCCGCTTAAAAAAAAGTAGGTATTTTTCCTGTTAGGCAGTATGCCTCCATTTCAATTTAGCTTCGTTGGGATGAAAGCATTCAAAGAAAGCGTCAGTTTTTCTACTTTTGTTTCAATTGGATTATTAGTATTTCATGCTCGGTAAGAGTCGTGCAAAATAGATTGACTTATTCTCCGTTCGATTCACTAGAGTAGGCGCAAATCCTTATTGTACTACATAAATAAGTAAGTGGAGAAAAATGCTCTACATTTCTGTATCTGTATAGTGAACAATTGGGCAACCGGTGTACTTTGACAAACACGATTTGTCAACCTATTTATAGCTTTTTTTTTTTGTGGATAGGTCGTGACATTAGTTTGCGGTGTACTCGGTAATTTCTTGTATCCATTTTTGGACCCTAAACATAAGAAACACGCAACTAAGGCAATGAATCGCAAATCGTTCTATTAACTATTAGTCGACCTTTGTCTAGGCATCGATCACTCTCGGCTACGAAAATAAAAAAAATGCTTCTGAAAAGCTCTGTACTTTTCCTTGGCTTAATCATTAACATACTAGAATATGGACATTTTATTTGAGTTTACAATGGACCCAAGGAAAAAGAAGCACCGCAAGTGATATTGCTTCAACATGGTATGAATCAACGTTGATATTCAATATACATCTTGAGCGCTGAAAATATTTGGCAAGAAGCAGACGATTTGAAAAGCGCCCTCTTGCTGCCGTGACCTATCTGTTTGCCATAGGCGAACTTGTCATTCCCGCTTTACCATAAGAGCAGACAAAATCGGATATTCTTTTAGTTCCGTTTGTCAATCCCCGTGCTATCTACCATGGTTAATCTACTGGCAGGCACAATCGGACTCGTCTGGCGCGATTGTGCCTATTTACCATTGGCAAGAGGCCATTTAAACTTTCAAATCGACTCCAACAATGATGGCCACGACAACGACAACGACAAAACCAAGATGCGTCTATCATTCTGTAGCCTGCGATCGCAAGCCATAAATGCTGCCTCAAATGCTCTTTAGGTTCTAATGAAGGCAAACCGATCGACAAAATGCAATGAACATTATTTTTGACTATGAAAACACCTCGTCCCGTACAGATATGTGTTCCTGATGTATCTAGAAAACCTGCCACCCTGTCGAAAGGAGAATGACGACCTGCGCATGAAGTTGGTGTAATCCAGGCAAAAGTTGTAGGTCGCTCGATCGTTGTAACGCAGCACGAAGGCCAACAACGGACCAGTAGGAGTTCAGACCGTGCGCGAATATACTAACCCACTTTCAGGTTCAACTGCCATTCTTTCGGACACGACTGACACCGATATGAATTGTTGAACGGATCTATCAGACAATAGCATCAAGCATAGAATCTAGGTAACGTTGGTAGGCTTCACATGTCCGATCGGATTCGTAACCGCGTGAGAAGCAGCTATGAGTATGATCGTTCATGTCTGTGTTCTGTCTTCGCGTATATATGGCTGGCGTTGAACATATGTAGGATAGTTGAAATATAGCGCTCAAAGGAAGAGAGAATATCACGTATGATATCATTGAGTTGACGTATAATGTTGATCCGACAGCGGCATGCGTAAATGATGCCTTCGGTAAAAGAACAACGTGGAAATAATACGTAAACCACTTAGCTGCGGTCCTGTGTTACCAAAATATGAGACGCAATTCAATAGACTATCGTTGCTACTCCTTTTTGATGACTGCTACGGTGTTCATTTGAACACTCTGATGCGTTCCGAGCAGACCGAAGCCAAACGTAACTCGACGGGCAACCGCACAATTTATAGGCAATGAAATCACAATTATATAATAGATACAAATACGACAATAACGGATACGAAGCACATCGCATAAAAAAAGAAATATTAATATCTGAGACATGCGGCAATAGAACAACTACTCTTTTTTTTCTTATATGAGAGCGTGTTCCGTAGAACTATACATTTCTACTAGAAATTTCCAATTTTCTAACCAACGAAGAATATTAGATTGAAGGATTTAGCTGACTTCAGCCGCTGTTACAACCCCGACACAGATCGCTTGGTAGCTAGGCAATATGTTGTGCCTATCGTAGTGTTTGTTCAGCGTGTGGGACGATCGCATAGAAAGTGCCTGTTGCGTCACACTGTCTCGTATAGTTTAAGGTACCGTTAACAACATTGTCATACTGACCACATTGCTTCCAGCGCATTGGTGCCTGTTGGTCTTGTGTATAATGCGTCTATCGCATACCAGCTATTTCCTAGGAACTAGCAGCTGGCAATATCCGAATGTTATCATCATTCTCTAGCAAACTGGGCAGTCATTCGCGAACCGCGCTGATGACCAAGAGTTATACTTATTGCGTCAAGAGAGTTACAAGAAACCAAACATGACTACCCCGGATCGGTCGCTGGTTGCAGGAGGCAACATTTTACGCAGTGCCCGATGTCGTAGTAGACGTCCGAAACGCTCAGAGGCGCCATCTCTCGTGTATACGCAGCCGGCTTATTTTGTGGTAGGAAGCATTTCTTTTAAGTGGAACTACCAATGTTTGCTACCACTGGTTCGATCAACTATGGAATAGGAACACCAACAGGCGGCCGTCGCCGCTCTCGGCATATCAGCGAGTATTTGGCGAGGCCGTTCTGTTGGCTGGCGGACAGTTACCGACACACAGTTGATTCTGGTTTAACCTGGAACTCGGTTAATTTTGATTTAGATCGACGCTAAAAACACGCATATGAACATAAACGAATGCTTAAAACAGATCTCTTTAGAGTAATGTTTAAAACATTTGCAATAGTGTTATAGGCAACTGTCTATCAATTATTTTTCTTTTATAAGACAAGTTGGCAAGGGCTCCACTTTTTATGCCGCCTCCTTATGTCTCAAAGGTACCTAGCTACAAATTAACAGATAAAAGAAGATCGACTGCTCAGCTATACTCCGTGAGATACGCAGCACGTGTAAGCCGCTGAGTTACCTTAGTGTTTTGCCAGAGAAGTACTTTTCGTCATATATCTTACAGACTATTAGACCTATTTGAGGTACAAGTACTAGTAGGTGAGTCACTCGACCCGTCTTTCCCAAAGGTTTTTCACTATCCATTGTCTGTTCCTACGTGGTATGGATTTAATAGGTGCGTAATACGGCATGTGCTTTAATAACGTGAAAATGTTTGAGTGACATGTGGCGGTTGCCGAACGACTGCTTTTTATGACTAGGTACGTTAACAGGCGATCCCGTTTTATGCTCTGGTGCTAGCTCGGCTAGCCTGGTGGGTTAGACAGAGGTACGTTCCATACCAAGCTGCTACTCTCCATTTCTGGTCAAACTGCAAAAGCAGCTGAGGGAATCTCTGGTGCATTTATGTAAACAGATCCCCCGAAGTACCTCCGGTTAAGCTCTCGAGCTGTAAAACGCTGCGTGTATGTGTATGTGAGGTCTGGGTTGACTACAGTATATATCAATGACCTTATTTCCGCCTTTTCACAAAACTGTTCTCTGTACCAACGGTTGTAAAATTGTTCCAAGGATGCCATTTGTTACAACTACCGTGACATCGAGTCGTGTTAATAGTAGCAGCAATTGATAGACACGCCAATCCTAATACGAACCACGCAGACCCGTATTGAGAGGAGCTAAGCTCTGACTTTCTCCTCAACTATAATTAGGATTACAGATCAGACTAGAAAACCAAGATTTCTTCCTTGATAACCTAACATCGATTCCGCCTACACAAGTCTGCGGTAGTATACGCATGGATGAGCACGTCTACAACGACTTCGCGACACGTTTTAAGTGCGGTGCAAAAATGTCGTAAGAAAATAACATTCTGTGCTTTAACAGCTCGCGAAAGGAGACAGTTTGTTTGGGTGAAGCCCTTGCGAGCACGACGGCCAACGATCTGACCAGGCTAAACGGTCTGTAATGACGCATTCATTCTTAACGCCTTTGAGCGTTTCGTTTTGTCATCGGCCGATTGCCTAAACCAATGCGTTCTGGTCTGGCTTCGTTGTGCCTTCCGCCTTTAGGCTTCCATTAGACGCTTCACTTTCAGGCGACAGGTATGATCCGCAGTCATGTTAGTTTTTTAGTAAAAAATCGCCAGACGAACAGTTACCAGGCTCGACGTTAAACTGGGTTAAGTGGATTAAATGGGTCAAAACGTGGTGCATCGGTACGTCAAGACACTTTGCTAATTATGCTGCGACGCCTTGGCAATTAAAGACTTAATCCGATTTTTGGACGAAGGTACACATCCCCCATGCTAATACTCTAACGTAATGTGTATCACTGAATATTAAATAACTTAAGAACAAAAGTTAAGTAAAAAGACCACTGCGCCAATTGCAACTATGCTGACATCTAGCTTGGTGATGTCTTAAACCATGTGCTCGATCAACGGCACACGAGCAAACCGTATACAAAAGAAAAAACATACGAGTTTTCACTCTATCCAACATGGGGTAATTCAAGTAACGATATGCGAAGCCATATGTAGAACCATTGAACTTGGCCGTCCTATCGCACACAAATAGTCAAGGAACCCTTATTGTTAATAATAACATCCCACTGCAATTAGGCGGCTGTTAATTCCGGTCACGCCAGTATTCCAAACAATGAATAGCAGTTTTTAAATTTGGCTATATATATATATGCATATATAAAGAACTTGCCTTAGTAATTATAGCACGGCGGCGACTACCATTAGCAGCAGTAAGCTCAGTCGGAGTAGTAACATTCTCGTCAATTGGCTTCAAACGATACGGTGATACTATATCTACATCTTACCTAGACTTTCATAGGATTGTATGTTTATATAAAGATGGTTTAAAAATGGACGCGCGTCTAACATTAATGATCTTTTAGCCTTTAGTTTCTTATCGTTTTGAACATCACGTCGAAGATTAGATTTACCACAATGCCCAACGACCTAATAGACATGTAAACGGTTCGCATTCGTATTAGGTTAGTTAGCCTTTACAGGTTCGTCCGCTGCTTACTTCTAGTCGTAGTCATTTGTTCTGTTTATTAAAAAAAAAAAAAATTCTCTTTAGTTTGCTGCGATTGGTAGTCTGGAAGTATGTCGCGTCGAGCGCGAAACACAACCGTATTCGAGGATTCATTCTTTCACATGTAATTTAGCTACAGAGATCGAACGCATGTTCTCACAGTCTCAATGGAGCGACCGTCACTCGGCCCGTCGCATTGTGGAAATGTAGCTTGTTCTCTGGGTGTCAGTGCCCCTGGCTCTCGCGTAATGGCGTCCGCTTCTAAACGGCCACGGCGTCGGTATCGACAAAGACGCATTTCGGTCGCTGCAAACCGATACGCGTCGCTCGCTCGCAGCAAACAGTGAATATGAATACAACGAAACTTTTCTCTGTAACAACTTTCCGGGGACAGCGTTTGTTTGTAGTAGTAGCTCTGGTGGCCTTCCTATTTAGTGATGATGACGGCAAGAAGTCAAGCAGACTTGGACAAAGGGTACCCAGTTGTGGGGTAGCCAAGTCCAATTTCACAAGTCAAAGTCGAACACTCACGTAAAAGCTATAGGAATCTGATATAAAAATTGTTAAAAAGCAGAAGGCTAAGACGAGATGTGGACTCGTAAGGTTGGATGCGCTTGCAATGGCCAACTTTTCAAGCTGATTGCATTATCAAGTGAACAGCTATGTGGAACTAGGGAATTTCATTAAACAGCTTAGCCCCCCGACGGTCCAGAAGGGCAAAGAACTTTTTAACAAAGTTAATTTTCAATTCAGTGTAAATTGTATGTACAGATAACTAATTGTTCTACTGATACTACTCCTACAAGCACGTAATTCGAATAGAATAGCTACACTGTTTGAAATAACTATGAAAGTAATGGCCCGTATCACCATTAACTGCACGCCTTGGTTACTTGGTTGGAGATTTCGTTGAAAAAACACCATTCGTTCCTTTGATTCAGCTTAGACAAATCGTCCTGGTAATGCGCTACCAGCGGCTATGCGTCAAGGGATTTCTTTAGGATCCGAATAAAGCGTTTGAAGGTACAGCGGTTTCGTATGGACGAAGTAATGCTATCGTGTAAAAAGTCGACTAGCCGGCTTTTTTTTACACCTTCCATTCGTTCGGCGAGAGGAATCATGCCAAGTAGCGTAAAAATTTCGAAGTATGAATCAAAAACAAACATGTTTAACGTCTTCGAATCGTTCACGGGTGAGGTTCCCGGGAGCATCCTTCCTTGCGATTCCGAAACAAAAAAAACTTCAAGTGAAGTATTGTACTATTGCTTTTTTACATCGACGTCTTCTATTACACTATACAGACCGCTAACTACTTTAGGTGGCGTATATCGTAGTATATATTTAATCTCATTGGGTGAGGGCACGTAGTGACTCAACATAAACAACGATTTATCTATGTGAACCCAATGACTTACCTAGTCTGTTCAGAGCATGCCGTGTCGCACGCTGACTATATCTATGAAAAACACCCTCAGAGTCCTAGCTTGCAACGGCTGTACCCTTCTCTAAACTACGTAACCTTATCTTATACGGCAAGTGTTCTCGCTTACCATTTTGACGGCGTCGCTAAGTAAAGTTGCTTGTAGGTATAAAAAACGCAGACGAACTTTCTAGATCGATGGTTGTTTGTTGTGTTCTTGATGTTTCTCCTGTTTTCTTGTTTTGATAGACAAACTTCGAAAAGTTTGTGCTAGTCCTTTAGTAGCAGTAGAAGTAACGGTTGTCGTACCGAGATAGCTGAGTATTTGACGTCCGCAAGTCCACAAAGCAGTGTCGCTACGATTCAGCTGTTTCCTGCTGCTGCTGCTGCTTCTGAATTTCTTTTGCTGGTTGCTTCAACGGAGGAGCGTGTGAGGACGCTCCGAACGTTGACGGCTACTGATCGTCGTCGATCGGCCCGGGTTCTACCTAGTCGCTGAAGAGGAACGTCACCCGGTCGGCATGGTTACCCTCGCCCCTATTCACTACTCCAGGAAAGGGTGGAGTGTCTAGCACAGGACTGCGCATAGACGTTACCAGCAGCCATTGGGAGTCAGTTAGTAATGGTCGTGAGGCGAAGGCCGAGATGAAAGACGGCTGAGGGGGCTGCAGACGAAATCAACCAACCAAAATCAGATGAAGAAGAAGCAATGCAAGCTGATGGACAGCCAGGCAAACAAGTAGACACAGCTTTCCCGCTGGAAGTCTGCTTCGCTTGTCTTGTACCGCAGGAATTTATATAGAGCCTAAGCTAACATGGTAGAATATGGATATCATTCACCAAGCTCATTTAGGAGAAGTATTATCTATGGTACCGTTGTACCAATTTAAGAAATCCATAATACCTATATACGCGGTAGCTACCAAAGCAACAATAGCATCACGTCAGTCAACGGTTTGATTGAAAGGAAAATAGCAGAACGAGTAACTAGCAAAGGTTTTCGGGCAGAACTGAAGGTCTCTGTCGATCTCGGACACAAACCAAAGAAGGAAAGATCAACTATTTACGAAAAGATAGTAGCTCAAAAGGAAAAAAACAAATACAGACAAAACGCTTGTTGCGAGTGGGAATAAGCTAGGTATTATCATACGACGCGTGACAATTGAGGTTTGAATTGGAGTGTAAACGCTGGGAGTCAGTTGTATGATGGAATACCTAATGGCGATAACGGACGTAAAACCCGAAATGTTTTTGTTACATATTATCATTTAGAGAAACAGTCACCGCGACAACGAGAAAAGTAATAGCAACTGCTGTATCAAAATAACAGTCTTTTCCAAAGGAATTTTTATCTAATCTTGTGCGGCCGCCGTATAGTATTCAATATTGTTAGCGACATGAGATGTTTGTAACCGATGTTGAGTAAGCTTCTCTAATTATTACCGTAAACGGAGCTCTGTTGATACCGTTTTTCGAGTTTCGAGCAAAAGGACCAGTTTTCACGTGAATTTTAAGCAGCGCCAATGCAAATAATTTATCGATAATTTTTAAATAGAACAATTGCTAAAATACTAATCATGCAGAGGATCAGCGCCAAGTAATTATTTGTCGTAAAAAATAAAAACAATTTTCACCCACTAACACATATATGTTGGAACGAACATAAGATTATAGTTTTAGAAAAAAATAGGTCTACAGGCTAATCAAAGTCGAAACATTCTTATATGTAAATAATGAGCATTAGAATAACGTTTTACAATGCACTGCCATTCATTATTGTATAAACACCTGCAAATGTTGCAGTGTTTTCCGTCATTATTGAGCTCTTTACGTAAATATCGTATATATATATGTATATATATATATATATATACATATACATATATATATATATGCATATACATATATATATGTAAGGTGTATACATGTACATGCGAAACACACACCGACATGTTACGGTAACACGTTCTAACATCAATATTAGCTGAAGTCGATTTGTGACCCCAATGATCACCGAGCTTCATTTGTCGACTCTTCCGTTCCGCATTGAGGAACCGTTAAGAACTTTTCTTGCCAGCAAGTGTTCTCTACTGGTTTTTTTTTCAGTGCCAAGTACTAGCTCTCGTGTTCTCCATAATGGCTGGAAGCATCGGCTTTGCATAGGCAAATGGATACTTGAATCGTTGTTTAGCACTGAGAGAGCAGAACGCGCTCGGTACGATCAGACTACTGAGTTCGGGTCACCGCCACCCTCCGGGCAAGCGATTTGCAAAATCCGGCTTTAATCCTACGGGCCCTATCTACAATAAGTGGTAAATACCACCAAAAACAAAAATAAAATGTTCTTATCTCAAATGTTTATCGAGAATTCTGATACTTCAAGACATAGAGTGCCTCCTGTCGATAGATATCTCCCGTAGAGCATTCAAGTGGAACGACGACACTTTAAGGGGTAAGTGTAAACTGAAACTGATTCATGTCCCATTAGCAATCTTCCAAGCAATTTTCAAGGGGTAAAAAATTATCGGATTCTTCATAAAATTGTATGACTTGATAAAGGTCGTATTAAATTTTCCTGAGTGTTGAATCATCATATCTGTTATTCTATAGAAAGTATTCATTCATACTTGTAGAACAGTTAACTCAGCCCACCGTGTCTTGGGACTTGATCTGCTATCTCCGACAAAAGTGTTACCTACCTGCCCAATGTTGAGCAACGTCGTTTCGTCAGGAAACCATATCCCGTATTGACCAAAAATAATAAAACCGTTACAAGAGTGGGTGCCCAAAGCGCGCTATGTCAGTTCGAAGTTAATGGATCAGATTTTGCCGCGTAAAATATGAATACAAAGCAGGCTAGTCTCTCATGCCTTCGAGGCGACAATTCAATCGATGACTCTTCATTGTTTAATAAATGTGTGCTGCTATATGATCAACACATAGTCGCCATAGTAGATCATGCTCTAAAGATGGCTCTAAAGATTGTTTACTTGCAACGTTAGTGAGTACAATCTCATCGAGCATGGATCACTACCTCATGGTTACGGAGCTATATATTGAGCTGCCGTAATCCAGCGGCAGGCACTGTGCCGACGGCTCGAGTATGAACTACGCCCTTTCTAGTAACCCAAAGATCTCAATAGTCCGAGGAACTCCAGATAACTCAATACCTTCATACTAAAGAAATCTTGACGCAGAAGAAGCACACAGTCACTAATCGCCCGTATAATATGGTCAATGAGAAGGGATAGATAATAAAAGTTGGGTTTCAACATCTCACAGGCTCAAGTCTACCATTACGCGAGTATTCGATCTCCTCCGTACAAGCCGCAGTTATTATTATATTACTTTGCTAAAAACACTAAAACATGACGGTTTTGAAGTTGCTTTCACTTCATGAGAAAACTGTTCAAAATGAAAGAAAAACACTGGTTTTTCTCCCATATTTACGGTATACCTACAAAAAAGGAATACTGCAGAATTTTCTTTTATTTATTAGAAGAACAAAAAAACTTCAGGAATTTATAGCAGCGTCCAAGATATAAAAGATTCCAAAGCCATGGAAGCACTTTTAAGCAGCTAATGGGCTTCGTATGAGTACGACCTAGGCGATCGCGTGTACCGCTAGGGGCGAGACCGCCTGTGATCACATCTCATATGTATGATCGTATATGAGCACATATGGTAGCTCACCGTGCTTAGGCCTGTTCTTATAAAATGCGGCCAGGTAATGTACTACCCTGGTTCGCTACGTGCCCTTGACTGAATCTGTCGAACCTCTTACGGAGTTTAGAAGGTTTTTGTTGCTTCTGGATATCTAAACCCCAGTAGACGAGCAAACGAAGAAATAGTCTGATTGCCTCACTGCTGGAAACTCTTCCCGGATCAACCCAAGATTCCAACATTATGACTGTTACTGTTCTTTTGGAACCGGTCTGAGTGTCGTCTGTGTGCTTGCGTGGATAAGCCTCATCTGATCACAAGCTGAAGTGCGGTTTGAAAGCTAAATAGCTACAAGGCCGAGCGGACGCACCTCTCAACTTTTCTAGAAAGATCCCAGAGCCGGAAATTGTGAGCCACTCTAGATTCAGGGTCAGTGAGGGAAAAATGTTCTTACCTGAAATGTAGCGCCATTGTATTCAAGCGATCCTGTGAAGTAGATACAGACAACTACGCCGGCCGAAAAGAAACACACAGTTTTTGGTTACGGATATTACTTTTAGAAGACATTGATTTTTTCCTTTATTTACTATGATGCTATTATTTACTTTTGCTGTTATTATTCGTCTCCATTCATTTTCCCCTAGCCTGGAATACGTGCATAGAATAACATAGCCACAAACAGCATCCTTTCCAGTTTACTCGTTGACTAGTATACAAAATCCATCAATATTATCCTCATCAATCATGTATCCGTTCTATATCTATTGCACGAAACTGAAATGAAAGTATTTAGCAAAATATAACCGGTCCGATCCTATCGATTGATGTGTGTGTATCTATATATATTAGTCAACGATGGTGGAAGCCAGAGGGGTTTTTGCCACCGTTTTAATACATGTATAATATAGACAAAAAGTACTTGCAATCCAATCATGTTGAACTTCGCCTTTTCTTATGATTGCATCATTGTTACTCACTATCAACCAGATTGTTTTGTTCCCGGCGGGAATGAAAAATACGTATTCGAACTTACCAAATGTGTGCTTTCTATACATTCGGAACCAAGCGTTACACGTATGTCTAATAGACGAATCCTTCTTTGTCGGTAGATCACTGATATACTTTCTACATGTTATAGAAATACAGGTTGATTACAATACTGTTTGGTAAAGGCTTGGTAGAGCTGTTACTATCTAGATTAAAAACGTCAAGTTAATAGTTTCTAGTGATTCTTTTATGATAACATAATAAGTTAGCTTTTACGTTACGAATTACGATAATTAAAAGAAAAACGCATTCATATTCCCCGTTGTTCCTTAGTAATGTAAAACCTATGATGTTACTTAGAACGATACAAGGAGCGTTCAGCCGTGTGTTCCTCATAAAACTTAGCCCTGTTACACATTTGTTTTCAACTTAACACATCGTTCGCAAGTTACAAAGACAAAAAAAAGATCATCACGTAGTTAAAATAAATACAATTTTCACCTAATTACATATATTAATGTAGCACTCTACGATAGACTGACTAAAGCTAATAACACAGAACAATGAATGTGTGCTGAACTTTCCGACTCTCAGACTATAAAATATCATGTTCATGTTGAAATCACAATTTAACGTTCCATATATATATATATATAGAACTGTGGGGTATGCTCGTAAACAGGTCATCGACGCCACCGATTCGATGGTGCAGTGGACGAAATGTGCCATACGCACAGAAATGTCCCATGTTCTTCTAATTGACTGCCTGGCCTTAATGTAAAGTTTATACAGTTTCATTTCGTTGCTTCCATTACATAGCCAAGCATATTTTAGCCTTATATAATTAAAGATATACGTATAAATTATCGTGATGAGGATGCAACATAAACGGATTTACGGTAGTTTCAATTCATACTTTAGTGGGATTTACTGTACACTTATGCTGTGAAAATTACTAACAACGACTTATTTACTCTCGCATCAAACACACTCATAGTTCATATGTGAATTAGAAACGTGTATCATGGTGCTAAAATGCCCAATGGGTCAATATCGTTACTGGGTCGGCAGGTTATTCAGTCTCGTCGGGTACTGAGAATTAATCGTTTGAAGTCCAAAACCAGTGATCCCTATAACTTATGCGGCGCATTTTTTAAAAAGATTCCCACCTAATTTCCTGCTTCTCATGCAGCTCTGATCAACGGGTGTGTTTGAATCGTCTTCATTACTATCGCAAGCCAGGATCTATGGGCAAGTTCATCGATACGTATTTTGAGCCATGAGTGGTTCAGGGATGCTAGTTTTATTTTGTTCCAGGTATACATCTGAAAGACAACGATTCTTCGTTTGGTAGTAGGTTCTATATCTTCTACTTCTACAGTCAGTTTATTCTGTCGATCCAGGAAGGTTTTATCCCATCCAGAAGATCTAGTAGCATTGTAATATTTGTTAAATCATTTGTTCATGCACTTTCTTCCACTGGTTTAAATGAAACAATTATATCTTAAACGCTTCATAATATTTTCAGCCTCGAAAGAAGGCTCCATCGAAAAATGACGAGACCATAGTGGAATATCTAAATAAAGCACACACAAAAAAGCTAAACAGATAATCTACCTAGCTCAGCTGGGTATGCATGTATATATTATCATATCTAACGCTTCACCATTTTCGATTTCACTAGCTAATGCTGAATCCCGTCGCGAGTTACTGACATCAGTTTTCGTTTATTCTCAAGTCCTAACAGTCTTAAGTAGAAACTACGATCGTCAAGCTTCAGTCACCAGCAGCCTCTTCATCTTCTAAAGTCTAAAGTCCACTAGACCCGTACTCCATTCAAATAAATTATGCATATCTCCGATTTTAGCTCTCACGTCATCACATTCGCTGTTCCGTCTGTAAGTTGGCTTTGACAAACCAATCTATTTTCACCTGCCTGGTCAAGCGTTCCCCAATAGTTGTTCCGTTCAAAACAATCGAAAGTTATAACTCTGTAGTCAGTCCGTCCTGCTGTTGCTGCACTTGGGCTTGTTGTTTGAGTTGCTGCTGCTGTGGCTGCTGATGCTGTGGTGACCTTTGCCGTGGCTGTTGGTGCTGTGGTGACCTTTGCTGTGGCTGCTGGTGCTGTGGTGACCTTTGCTGTGGCTGCTGATGCTGTGGTGACCTTTGCTGTGGCTGTTGATGCGGTGTTGACCTTTGCTGTGGCTGCTGATTCTGTGATGATTTTTGCTGTGGCTGCTGGTAGTGTTGATGACTGGATGGCCGTCCCCTGCTGCCAGCTGCTGTGGTGGACACGGAAGAAATGCTTGTTGTAGAGGGACCTGTGGGATTCGCGGTCAGGGCCTGGACGCGATTGGCATTGCAATCACGGCACAGAACATGACCATCGAGAGGGTAACAGGGATGATCTTGCCCGAGAAGTAGTCCGCAGTCTTCGCAGCGGTAGCAGGCGACATGAAATGATCTGTCGAGAGCAACAATGCGTACGGTTTCTCCTTTGCCCTGTGGCATGATAGGCTCCTTACAAACGCAGCACCTAGAATCGGGGGTGAAAAATGCGGGAATCGGATATGAGAGAAATAGACCTCATTAATGCTACAGGAAACCTATATATATAGATATATACGTTAAATGACGCAGGCACAATAAGTGAAACTGAATTACCATTTTTTTGGACCGTTAATGACGCCTAGCGCGAAATAAAATTAATCAATGATATGAGTAAAGAGGGCAAAAGCACATTTCACCTATAATCCACCGAGCATTCTTAAGAGCACTGATTTCCGCAGTGTAATTAGTACTTGTAGATAAGTCAATGAGAGTTACAATGGACAAACGTGATACTACAGCATAGAATAGGACAATACAACTGACCTGGGCGCGAACTTTTTGTGGAAGTCTGGAATGCAGTAGATATTGTTCGCGGCATCAACCGTAAACGGGACTCCGTCAAGCCCCCTGCCACAGACGAGGCACGAAAAGCATGCAGGGTGAAACGGCCTACCAGTGGCTCGTAAAATGCGCTCTAAAATAGGCTTCTGGCAGGCTGTACATTTCTCTAAAGTATCCTACACCGGATAAATTAAAAAAAAAAAAAAACGAACATTCTGGTTAGTAACTGAAATAATTGTGACTTTTTCGACAAATTATAATACATAAAATGCACTTAAGCGCTAGACTACGTACTCTTCAATCATGTAACGTGAATAAATCACTTACATATCGATATGGACCGCTTAAGCGTGATCATAGCGATGTGGGATTGTATAGCCTCGATTAAATTATTAAAAAAAGAAGATGTACTCAGTGAGACGAAGTGTGAAGGAGTGATACGTTACACTCATTTACTATTTGTGAGATATTCACCGTGTTCCTTTATTGATCTTAAAAAGTGGACGTTGCTTCAAATTCTCATACACGTTATCATTATCGATACCTTTTAGTATTTAGGAGACGTCATTTATGGGTCGCTAAGCCACTCAAATTCCCTCCAACGGAGCCAATATTGTCGGTATTTGTTTAGCAGAAGGTTGGTGCTTACCAAATAATCTTCTTCGCAGTAGGGTTGTCCCTGCACGGCAAAGAATGCTTTTCCCTGCAGTTCCCTTTTGCATACATGGCACTTGAAACAGCTGATATGATAAACCTGGCACGAATTAAATGGATATCGATGTAAGATGATAATTAAAGACATATAAGCTGGACATATATGCATTAGTAATATTAATTTATATACCTTCTCACCGAACATAGAAATTGTCTATTGGTTAATAAACTTATGCTTACTTTGATAGTAAGACATCGGTGTCAAAGTTAATGACACTTTTGAAAGAAAAAGTACTTGTTGCCCGGCGTCTCGCGCGAGCTTTGTTTCGGACCAAATTTAATTTGCATAGATAATTCTTTCTTCCGTAAGGTACAAGTTGTATTTCGGTGATTATGAATCGTTCATATTCTCTACTGTTTCTGAGGGGCGACGTATCCTGCAATAGCCGAACGGTTCCTATGAGTTCCATATGAGAACCAAACGGCATTTTCGATAAACGAACACTGAACTTATTTTTGCGGACCAGCCGTAAATTCAGTGTGATAACTTCAAGTAACTAAGAT
This sequence comes from Varroa jacobsoni, assembly GCF_002532875.2. Lineage (NCBI taxonomy): Eukaryota > Metazoa > Arthropoda > Arachnida > Mesostigmata > Varroidae > Varroa > Varroa jacobsoni. Next base: position 173,982 of record NW_019213664.1, read on the forward strand.
GACAGTCGTTCAAACACTAGGGTTCACCACTGTGTAACTCTAACCGTTTGTTTAATGGGCACTCGGGATGGTTTTCCGTATGTCTAAACCAGAATGTACCTATACTATATTTGCTGTTTCCAAGAATGTCGCTAGCTATAACTGCACGAATATCACTTATTTCAGGCTACAGATTGCAAATACTTCCAGACTGCTAATACCGCCTAGCTTTAAACCAGTACGTACCTTATCCATGGCACTGCATCCCGAGCCGTCATTAAGGACCTCATGTTGACATTCCACGCACGATCCGATGGCAAAAGGCTCTTCGGCCACACTACCGCAGTCTTCCTCTACAAGGCCCATAAGCATACTTGTAAAAGCTATCAAAAAGATGTCAACGCTAAGTACTAATCTGACCAAGTACCGTATTCATAAGACAGGAAACAAGGTTGATGATTGATGTTGACGTGAACATTCAGTCCTGTCTTTTGGTAAAGAAAAAACTAAGAATGGAATATAACGGATTTTATTAGAATTCCAGCTATTATAGAAGTTACTACAAACGATTTTATTATAATAAGCAACGCAACGAGAGACCATAATCTACGATTTTTTGAGGGCAAATATTCCTCTATCAGGAGCTTACCAAAGTAGTCGCTGAAGGCAGACCCCCGTAATGTTGACTGGCTCGAATACTGAGAGCTTGCGCTGCTTCCAGAGTAACCTCCAAATCCGTAACCTAGCATTCCTGGCAGCCCATGCGAACCAGAGTAGGTGCTTTGCTGGCTGGGTGCACGCGGTCGGAGCGGCTCGTAAATACTGCTTGTATCACTCTAATTGAAGAGTAAAATTACAATGAAAGCTAAAAAGTTTATAATTCATATGGTCCCAAAGTCAATAAAAGCTCTGTAAGGTAAAACTCAGGGTATTAGACATCTCCAGTAGCAAATCACTTCTTAGTAACCACCACAGAATTTGGTATCCCGATCTGAGGTGTTGAAGCCGTTTTTGAGTCGATGCGACATTTGCAAATAACTATGTAAATCTTGAACCCATTATTATTATTATTAGTATGGTGAAGGGAGCAAAAGCGGTTCAAGTTTGGGTTCTCTCTGCTCGGTTAGCGAGCTTGTTTTCTCGCTTTGAGGCAGTGAACAAGTCTATTTTCGTACCCTTGCATCGTAGTCGGGTTGAGATGGCGCTGGCGGAGGGGGCGGTGTGGCTCGGATAACCGACCCAGGGTGACGGTAAATTCGTCCATTAGAATAAAGTGACATATGATCTTCCACTGGAATCGGCGGCACGGGCTGTAACAGTGTATTAAGCTAATACATATATTATTTGTGTACGCAAATTTATGTATTTCCAATGGGATTTTAGGTTCGATAAGGCAGAAGTACCCGCGATAGCTTTAGATAGAAGTGAGCGTTTTCAGCTAGAACTAGTTTCGTCAATTTTACATAAGTATTTTCGTGCTTTGTCCGGCCCTTTACCTTGTACAAATGTGATGATGTGGTCGCATGAGGATGCGATGGGACGCCTCGATAGCTCCCTGGTGAACGGCCTTGTACAAGGCGATCTGACGCGTTCAGGTTACGATTTGCGAACTCTTCATCCTCAAGAAGCGCGCGAGGTGATGGCGCAGTTGAAAGTCGCTCCAACTCCTCGAGAGTTCGCTCTAAAAGATCGTCCGTATAGGCCATCTATAAAAAAAAAAAAACGTAGGACTCGTTAGGATCAAGCTCACCTATGCGCTATTAAATATGCTTCTGTCATCGAGACTAAGTAGTTCAAAGAAAAAACATTATATTAATTAAGGGCTCCAAACTTGACTATGGGGACATAACCACTCGGGATAGTCTATAACAGTGTTGCCATACGTCAAGCTAAGGAGTCTTTAGATAAAACGCGACCCATATCATTCTACGACGACGCTATATGGCAAGCTTGGCTCTGATACTATTACGACATTTGATGTCAAATTTAATAAGCACCGAGCATGCGCTAAACGAGTGTTCTTAGATAATCAATAAGGTGATATGGGTGGTCTCGTTGATGGTAGCGGCGGTAGCGAGGCCGGCGTCATTGACTAGTTTTGGGTAGCAAAGCAAAAAGCAAAATCTTACGAACGAAAAAAAGTATCCTCACAGCAAGAAACATATCAATAACGCCTGAGGAATGAATACGCGCTGATAAATTGTGCGTCTGGCGTAGGCATCTTAAATTCCCATGGTAATGTCCAAAGGACCTCTAGAGGCGAAGCTTGCGGTGTACAAGGCCAAGCAAAATGTTTACCCAATAAATGCACTACGCTTCGGTCCGTTTTAGAATAACTTATAGACACAGGTGCACAAATTTGCCGTCGACCCTGGGATGGCATTGAACCTATGCGCAAGCTACGCCCACTGACAACTGTGTCGTCTTTGTTTGGAAAGGTCTACGTCGAAAAAACCTTTTAGCGTCATTACGTTCTCATAAAAAGTAAAATATATTGGCCTCCAGCGGAATATATATGAAAGTATCACTATATTACTGCATATATACCTGACTAGCTTGTTAATAAATTGATGCTCCATATTAGCCATATAAAGCACAAAATGTTAACATGGCTTTTCTTACTTACATGAATTATACATTTTTTTGCTAAAATATAACGAATACAACAGATATACACTTATACCTGAATCGACTCTCTGGCTACCAATGAAGCTGCAGGATGATATGCATATTTCGCAGACATCTTCCCTATAAGATGATTGTATTCTTCAGATCAGCATCGGTGGTACAAGCCAAAGCTATACGCATATTGTTCTTTAAGAACATAACTAGTTATTTCCGTTTTTACATTAATTTATGTATTTCGTCATATTATAGCATGCGCACGCTTGAGTGTAATACTTACCTGTAAAACAACTTTAAATTAACTTAAATGTTCCATCCAGATTTTTTTCACAACAAATGTGTTGCTCTGGCTTCATGCAGTGTATATCAAAACTTCACTTTACTCTATAAATTGTCTGATAATCTTTCGTTTCGACTAAACGGATATGCAGGTCTACAAAAGTTTATCTAGCCTACTTAGGTGTGTGAAAATCAGTTACAGCGGCAAGATTTGACGTATGGAATTTTACTTCTATGTGGAATAAAATGGCCTAGGAAGTAATATCAAATAGATCAACTAACACACGTATAAAAACAGTTACACGTAGACGCTCCCAAGGAGAATAGCCGCTTAAAGATGGCAGACGGAAGATATTCTCGTTTGTGGCTAATATGAAGTATGCCAAGCGAATACGGCTGCTAAAATGACGCTCATATTTAACCAAAAAATCCACCAATCTGTCTTCGATCGACAGTACTTCGATCAATGGCGCAGATTAATCCTTGTGACAGGTGTAAAGATGCTTTTTTTTTTCAAACAACTATAGAAAATGGAGCCCTTCACAGGAGACGACCATCATACAATTCAATAGTTTTAAAGTGTTATATGAACGGTCCTGTTTTTAAACAAATTCCTAATCACTATGGACTGCTATCAGATAGAGAATCCGTGTCAGCCGGCCATTTTCAAGTACCAGTTGTTGGGGTGTTTGACAGGCAGCGTGATAAAATACATTCGCTTTTACTGTAGTTGGTTTGTTCTATAGATTTGTTGTTTACTATGGTTGAAGAGCACTGATGCTAATATAAGTTTTCCAGTGGATAAGGAACTGTATGATATTGAGGGCCATTGTTGTAAAATCCAAGATTGGATCTACTACTTGACTATGAACGTTTCGTCAGCTTGAGCTTCATAAATACGTCACGAAGTCTACACCAACAATCTATCACTGCCAGTGAGTTCTGCGATCCTCAATGGCAATAAATATGGTTAATGTCCAGTCACAAGCGTTTATTTTGTATAGTGTCAATAAGCGAACAATACAACGATGTACGTGTCACCAATATCAGCCGGGAAATTCATACATCCCACACTTAAATAGCTCATAGATTTGTGGTAATTCTCACCGCGGCAAACTTGTCATCTGACTGTTCCCTCAATAGCTCACGTCTCAATATAAATACAAAGGATCCGGCCAGTTAGTTAGAGTGTTACGTTTTCCACAGCTCTTTGCCAAATACTCTCAGAAAGCCATAAACACTGCCCATTATGATAACAAGTATAATCCATATTGTAGCAAAGGGTGACTGTCAGTAAGCTACACCCATCTCCCTGATAGCACGGTAAGTAGCTTATTGATTTTAAGCACACGTGGTAGTCGAGGTAAACGCGTTTCATTTAGCACTACGAACTAGCTGTACGCTAAAAAGCCCAACGGCAATGCAAATATCTAACCAGTTACATATAATAAGCGTACGAGGATAATTAAGGATCTTTTCTGACTTACGCACCTAAACAAAATACACATCAGTCACCTAAAACAGATTATCGTATAGCTAAATGCCAGTATCGGAACCTGCTGGTAACTAAACTGAGAAGAGAGTTCTCCTAGTCTGCTACAGATTACAAACTAAAAGGAAATCTCACGTTTACGCCAGTTCGTTTCCATCGATGCGCCATTGTCGTCGTGAGTAGTTTAAACTTGCTAGCAAGACGAGGCCTATGATAGGACTTGAACACGGCCAAGTTCAGCTGTGCACACCTGATGTACAGAGTCTTGCAGCCTCCTCGTTCGAAGCAGCTACACTGACAGCTGAGACAAAAAGCTCAAAGAAATCCTGCAAAACTTTTCGTTCTCATCCGCCTCACTTTTGGAAGAGCTGTCAAACATACAGGTTTGATTTGAAAAACACCATTGCTTGAGAAGTACCGGAGATAATTCTATGTAATTTACTTGGAGCGCACTAAGCGTCAAATCACGTTGGCTAAACGGATAAACACAGATTGTTATGTTCGCGAAATAAAGGCGAAACTTATGTTTTTTTCACAGTTTCATATTCTCCGATCCTTGTTCCGCTACATACAATCCTATCCTTGGTCGTTTCCTCAAACCACTTTGTACCGGTCACGCAGGCGCGCTTCTATTTATTTTACAACAACCAAAAACAGCTATTCTTTACTCATCATTCAGCTGTCCATGACTTCAGTCGTATATTACACAATGCAAGCATGACACCACTCATAGTAACATACAATTAACTCGTCACACTATACGGGTCACATGGTAACCCCTTTTTCCGTCCCTTTTTTCACAGTCGCCCAGCCACTACCACAGACATGGACTACTTTTATTATAGTCAAATGGTTACAGTCGCTCACTAATCACCATCATTGAAAATTTCACTGTTTCTCTCTAAACCAAAAAAAAAAACTAATCGTCGCGCAGTACAGAGTATCAAAGCTAGGACGCTCTCTTGCTCCGTGAGCTGCCCTGTAGACCATCCTAGCAAATGCGCTACATTGCGACAATGGCGCGAACTGATCGCTCATAGTCACGCGTCGAAACAACGATCCAGCGACTGCCGCAGCCGACGCAAGCAGATAGACCGTACGCAAGAACGGCTTTGTCCGCCTGCGGGCTCAACGTGCCAACTCAACTGACATTGTCAAGGGCTGTTACCAATAACAGCATAGCCACTCCTTCTCCTTTGCTAAAAGGGTGTAGACTGACGACTAGTTCTAGCAGAAGTTTTAGTATGAAGCGATCGGAGTGTCGCTGCTAGTGCCAGGATTACGAACAGCGAAATGGTAGATAGATGTTTAGCTACTATGCTGGAAGCTGTAGCTGGAATTACTGTTGTCAGCCAGATGTTGTCTGGATCAGGATGACGCTCATGATGTGGACTACGGTGACCATTTTGACGACGGTGATTAGTACGGCGCTGGTCTTCCTCGGCGTGTCTACTTTTTCCTTCATGCTCCTTTTATCGTTGAGGTTCCGCCTCGTACTATAGTATCGTAGAGGTAACAATCAACAAGCAAAGCAGGCGAACTGACACCGGTGATCGTACGCTATTGGATTCTCGAGCCAGATGTATTAGAGTTTGTACTTGTTCTAGCTACTACTGGCGTCGCTCTCGGTCGTTGGCGTCGCTTCTTGGAACGTCGATTAGACAAATGGCACGTTACGCTACGTCGTTATCGCTATCACCTAGAGAAGAGAATGGTTTCCCTGAGAACTATGATATTTTTGTACTATATCGCGTAAGCAGACATTCACTGATGACACTTTCAACGATTGTCGGCTCGTAGACTCGCACGTAGACACGCAGCAAAAATACCCAAACACGTCGAAGCAGAGAGGCTTTCTAGCGAGAGCGGTTTAGTTCCTCTGGCGACTAACTACGTTAGACGAAATCAGAGCTTCTGGCCGAACCGGCCTAGTAGCTAGTACCCGATCAAAAGGCCAAATCAAGCCCAGGATCCGATCAGAAAGTCTACAGGTCACTTAGCAACAACATCAAAGACTAATCGTCTTCACGGCATCTGCTAGCTTCTGCACGCTGTTAATCAATATCGTAAGCTGTCTATGAGACCCTGTGACAGACAACGAACGAAGCGACACTCTCCCAAAAAAATATCACCTGTTCAAACACTTATTCATGTACAATATATAAACGTGTACGATTAAAAACACGCGCGTCCGAGCACCCATCCTATCAACGGTACGGGAGCCTGCCGGCCCACCCTCTTTCCACATTCCGACGAAGACGAAAGCAACAACAACAGCAGCCGCAGCGGCATTTACCAATAGTGCTACTGTTCTACCACCAACGCGAGGTGGTGGCAGCAGCGATGGCCGCTGGCAAATCGGAAGAGAAGCTTCAGGGAAATGCCAAAGCGGTAAAGTTTGACGGTGGTCTGACTCTGTCGAACGTCGACGACCGGCAATGAAAACGAAAACCTTCTATCGGCTTTGCATTGATTTCGCACACTTTAACTCAATATCTCCTTTGAGACGCGGAGGTAGGGAACGAAAGCGGGGTAGGATGGATCAAGTTAGGAAGGAATCCATTAACGGCGCTGTCTGACACCAAAGAGCGCGCAGCCAATTGGCTCTACGATGCAATATGTTGTGATGGGAAGGGACCGCCAAAGCGTACCGGTCGATAAACATAACTCTATGCTTTTGAATCG
>NW_019213664.1:181141-201721 GCF_002532875.2 Varroa jacobsoni
GTCACGTTTAGTTTGTATAGGTGTAAAATAAACTTTGATTTATCAGCATCAAATGGACTAACCATGACAATCAGACAAACAGTAAGAAAATCTACTAATACGAGTACTGTATATTCAGCAAAAATTTATTTTTGTCATCTGTATATTTCATACAATTCAGGAGACGTGATAGATGAAAATACATAGGGACGAAATTTACCTATCATTCGCCATTATCAGCTGTGTCTCTCTCTCACAGATCTTTCAAGATGCCTTGCTACCAGTAGCCATAATCGGATTTAGCGTCCCAATCATCAATCATCACAACCGATAACGTAATTGCATTGAAATATCGACAAAAACTAAGATAATAATCAATCACCACATATCTATCTCCCTTTTCTCGTCATCAATAAGCATCACTATTGCCACGCTCGCATCAGACAAACCGTTCTACCTGCTGGTACAAACGCTGTAGAACATGGGCAAAGTGTGGAAGGCAATGTCCCATGTTCGATGATAGCCTTTGTCACAATAAGGAGCGATCCAACCCTCAACGGTACGCGCGACTCATTGATTCACTTCGTACTTTTCTTCCTTTTTTTATCGGAGCGTCTCAGTCGGATATGTTGGTTGCAGCGAGACGAAAACATCACGACGAGTCTCACAAAAGAAACGACGCAGAAGTAAATAAAGCCTAATCTTTATAATGTTTTTGCGCAGGCTGTATATAGAAATATGTGTAAATACTATTTATTATTTATATTAACCAGACATACAAAATTAATAATAAATTTCAAATTGTTCAATATAGCAGTGTTATGATTATAGTGTATGAACGGAAGCGGCGTGTGTCTATGGCACGACGAACTAGATCCTAGCCTATGTTTTACACGAACTTTTGCTTCCCTGTCAGTCATTCAGGATCTAGCGTAAGCACGAGTCAATAGCAAAGTTCACGGCATGGTTTACTGCAGAGTGTACTGCAGACTTGACAACAGCTGCAGGACTTAACAATATTCGAAGTAACTTTTGAGCTATACTAACGTTTAATATTAGTTGATATTGTATAACTTGACTATAATATTAGAGTTAAAATAACATCTCAAACCTTTTTTTTTTTTCTTTGCCCAAGTAAGGTAGCTCGTAGACGCTGTACTTACTTCAGAAAAGATATGGTTCATGACCGCTATCGAGATTATTGCCCATACGTAATAGCGATTTTATACCTAGTTCACTGTAGATTCTATGGAAAACTGTTCTCATTATTTCTGTCATAAGATCGATTTGTTTTCCATCGACATATTACTTCCGCAACTGTAGTTTTTAGCAGAAAAGCAAAAAACAATTTTTTAATTTTTTTAAAATGATTGCGATTTCAAAAAGATCTTTTTAAACGAAAAACGTTTAACAAAATGCTAGAATTCTTTGAAGGGAGATCACGTAGCATCTGGCCAAATATATTAAGTTTTTCGAATTTATCTGGCGAATCGAGAAACTTATATCTTTTAATAATACACATATGTTTATACATACAAATATCAATTAAACTGAATTCATTCACATTTGCTAGTAGTAGTCAAAGACTTCGTATATATATATATATATATATATATATATATATATCAATAACAAAATATCCCAATATCAGAGGGAGCGTAAAAAACATACGGTCCATACGAAACTTTTATTAACACGAGATTTTTAAGATATTTCAAAGTTAGTATCTGCGGGAAACACGATAATTGGCCCCGCGTCTTGTGGAGAGCCGATTTCCTGCGGTTGATGGTGGAATCAAGGTAGGTGACATGTTTATTCAGTCAGCTCGTCCCCTTTTTCCCTATGTTCCTTATAGCAAAGAAATTACGCACCTATAGACGCGTATAAGACATATAATTTGTAAAGCCTAAATGATAGAAAAACGGTCCTTCGAAATGTGTCACATAGATACTTTTTTTAACCTATACGCATTAGAGTCAGGACTCTATAGGTTCTTGAACAGTTTTGCCGTTGTTTTACATTATGATATTTAAGCTTGTTGTTGATGTTTTGGTCGAGAGACTCAACGGTACTACAGGCTACGTCACTATTTCTTCTTTACGGTAAAAAAGCAGTCGATCGAAATCAAAGGGATCTAAATTTGAAGGATATGGGGACTAAAACCATAATTAGGTTCAGTGTTTTTCGATTCAGGCTGTGATCGAAGAATAGTCGCTATTGATTGTTGTGGCACAGGTCCACATTGAGGCTCTTAAGGCATTTGAAACATCTGGCAGGGCTGAATTTTTTTCGGCAGTTTATTGTAATTATAGGTCTCGCTAGTTTCCATTGCAGATATGAATATCCGTTTGGCACTGGCAGAGTTGTCCTCTGTCCTGCTCAAAGCAATTTGATTCAATTGTTGTTTGTCAGCAATTTAATCCTTCAGACTAAGTATTTTTATAAGTAGCCAGGCCTCGTGTAGATATTCATTATACTTCTCCGGATAAGCCATGCTATGATGATAGGTAACTGAGTGCTTCAGAAATTAACGAAGAATAGTCCTGCACTTGTCCCAAAACCATATCACGAGAACTGTTAGGAAAGCGAAAACATAGTCAGAACGTACGCTACTTATTCATAGTTAGAAAGACACTGACAAACGATTTGCTCAGTTTGCTAAGCTAGACAACCGATCATATAACTTGTAAGTTGCGTGTGAAAGCAACGGTACCGTTCATTCGAGTTCAGCGAGATCTGCGTATGTACTTTGCTATTTCTAAATAAAGGATACTCTCTCTATAATAAATCAATTATGGTTTTTAGGGTGCTAGCATAGCTCGTATGTTCATTCGGCGTTCGAACAATGACAAATCACAGTAATTCACGATAGTAACTACGCTTATCTCACCGTAAAGATTTGTGTTGTTGTGACATCTTTCGACCACGTTGCCGATAACGGAGATTAACCTCAGAGTGAACTCCTCTGTTCCGTGTTTAAATCTGAACAACAAAAAGCTCGCAGATCAGTTTTCCTAAAACAAAAAAAAATCACACCGATCCTGATCGTCTTGGACTGTGTCTGTTCGATGTAAAAATCTCGCATCCGCCTTAAAACGAGCAAATAAAAATTGACAAAGTTTGCCAAACTTAGAAAAACCATAGCGTATTTAGCACATTTTAGAAAAACATCGTAAAGCCTGCAATGGCACACCGATACCTTTCAAAAATTGTCCCAGCATTGCGCTAGCAGCTCCCTGCCTGATCGGCAAAACTGAGTTAGTCTACAAGGTTTTTTTGACTTTGCGCTTACAGAACCATTCGTAGTATGGTATTAGGCAAGTGCTGACCTGTGACACCATCTGCGTACCATAATACTAACTGCCTGACTTGTAGCAATAAGCACGTTCGGATATGGCTGGCTAAGCGGCTGTTGCAGCAGAGCCAAAGCTAGAGGAAACTATTATATATTGATGTATGATTCTAAGATACGCATACAGATCCTGCTAACATTTGGTGATCGGCGAAGAGCCACTGATGTTATAATGGTCAGAAACTAGACCGTTGGGTCTAGTTCTCCCATCTTTAGCTTTGGGATCAGGAAGCATATCAAAACTCATCAATTTCAATTCAAAAAATCAATTTAAGTCAATTCGCTTTTGCCATCCGTTGTTTGTTAGTTCTCGTTGTCACACTAACTGTACCACGCAATCTGAACTACGTTTATAGGACAGACGTGCCAGCTTCATAAACACGGACGTCTCAGTGTAAACTAGCGTTTGTAAATTCACACAAAAATTTATTCTGAATAAAGCAATGGACAACTGAAAGCAACAGGCTGAAGTAAACACTCTCTAAACTTAAGCCACGCAGTATTATCAACGAAATTCACCCATAACAAGTTCGTTTCTTGTTGTATAGACGACAACTTTCCGTACGAAATATATAGACTACTCGAAAAATTACTAGATTCTATAAATGCTAGCGGACAGTTAAAGGCGGAATAACGAAACGAACATGCCTACCCGAAATTCGGCGCCACACTTTTTTTAAGCCTGGAAGGGCTGCCAGTATGTCAAGAAAAATTTGCCCCCTTAAGAAAAACCTGTTGTGGATTTTGCAATTTATGGCTTTCATGGAACACGTAGCACTGGATAAACCGGCAACGTGTTTGAATGACCCTCAAAAGACCAATAAAATAATAATAGCGAAATGAGTCGCCCTTTTATGAAAGCGTATAGAATTTAGCGTACATAAACGTCACATTTGCCCCATCGTTTACTCAACTGGGTATTTAGATGGGGTATATTCATAATACATGGATATATTCGTTTCCGTGAATTTAGTTCAGTCAATCGTCGACAGTAGGGGTAAATGGCATCTTCATTCGTCGGTTGAGGTTCAGCCTTTGCCTTGCTGAGAGGTAAAAGGTTCGGTTATAGGCCTGAATAGCTGCAGACGTAATTTAACGTCGGTCGATATTTAAATCATTTAAGGACGCTCAAGTAACAGATGAAAGAATCATATTCAAAGATCTATCTACTGTCACAACACATTTCAACTTGGTTTTAACAAAAATTGCTATCCAATTTTGGATTTTTGAGGTATTACCTGTTTTTCTTCGTGATTCAAGCACGGTTTGAACCAAAGCGAACGATCTGGTATAATGCGAGTCTTTACGTACATTCAATACAAGATAATCAATAAGACACAATGCGATTTTTTTTTTCAGGTAAATAAGGTAAGCATTTTAGACCTTTGCTCTCCTTATGCCAGTTTTCTTCTATAAAATTTGTTTTTGTTATTAAATATCAAAAGACAAACATATATGTTTACTCCATAGGCAAACATTATGTAATAATCAAATAAACAGAAATGGTCTCAAATGCTTATGCAGTTTTTTAATTTTATCATTGTTTAAGATGCAGGCGCTGAAAATTTGCATGTGATTGGTCAGCTACTAATTTTTTTCTAAGGTTCAAATCTTGTTTTGATCCTCAACACTTCACTGCATTCAATCACTCGGCTAAGAAATACAATACGGAGTTATAGCATCTCATGTCGCGTCTTTGGTGTCTGCTTAATAACTATTAAATCTCTTTTTTTTTTTTTAACAACATCTTCTCTAGCTTCGAGGTAAATGTCCCATAGCGAATTCCGTTTCCATATCTCAGCGATCTAGAGTGGATATAAGGTGAAAGTGCGTTACAACTCTAGTACCTATTAAAATGATGCTGATAGAATACATGTTAAAAATACAGTAAAAAAAAAAATATATAAGCATGCTCTATTGAAACATATTCGCTATGTACGTACTAACTACGCTATTGTATAGTAGCTTGTTGTCACGGATTTACTGAACGATCAGCCCAGACACAGATTAGTGAAAAATAAGCGGCTGGAAAAGTACGACTATTTTGCCATTATGGATGGCGCGACATCAAACGTCAACATGTTCCGCCACGATGCGTTTTAATCCGTCAGTGTTTGGTCTGGACCTTTGCCACACCAGGGCTGTACCGGAGCTGTAAAAATTATACCAGGTGTTATTTTGGCGGCACTTGTAGGTCCCTTAGACCCTGGAGCAGTACCATGATCGTCTGCTCTGCAACTCATCTTTTATATATACATATACATATATATATATATATATATGCATACATCAAGCAGACATAATCTACTGCTGCTGTGCCGCTATCTTTATCAGCATTTCCATCTTTTATTAGCAGGAATTGATAGGCATCAACGGCTTGTCTGCAGATCATCATCAGGCTTCTAAGGGCTGCAAGGTACGCAACCCCGTCGCTCCACATAACGCCACGGTCGCTTGCGGGTGCTGGCGACAGACTCCGATCGCGTATGATCGCAGCGACGATATTGAGACGACGGCAGCAGTGATGGTTGTTTTGCCACTCAGAGGGCCAAAGGTGCTGCCGCTCTTGCGGCGTTGGTCATCCACCCCCATCGGCGCTACCACATTCGCATCAGCCTTTGCGGGTGAGGCCAATTCAGCGATGATTCTGGGTGGCCTGCCGGCATTGATGGCGAACTCAAACGAGGCGAACTCAGGGAGGCGGCGAAGTTCACTAAAGTCGAGAGGTCGACAAAGGTGAGAAATCGTTAAAGGACGCCGCGCGTGCAACTGTTTATGATTAAACCGATTTCGGAAGGCTATTTTAAAGCGATGTCCAAACAGGTCAATCCTGACGCATGCGGTATCTATAGAGGCAGTTGACTCGTACTGGTTGATGGATACATATGACAATGTGTTTTAGCTTTGTTACGTACAAATGTTTACGTTATGCTGCATGACTGGCGGTGAAACCGTTGTCATTTCCACGAACTCGCAGATTTCTAAGAGTATTAGGCAAAAATAATAATTCATCTAACTAGTTACACAACTGTGCACACTATATATAGACCGTTCAAGCTGACTGGAAATCGCCGCTTAGAGAAGTAGCAGTTTGATAAACTTGCGGGATTCATCATGAAGTTCTAGTTTCACAGTCAATCCTTTTGTTTTCGGAGGCATCCCATCATCACCTATCTGTTCACTCGTCCAGTAGTAGCAATTGGAGAAACAAGCACGTGCGGATGCTAAGCCTTTGTAAGGAGGTGCACCTGTGCGTCATCGATTTTTTCCAACTTCAGTGATGATCGATGGTGTTTTTAGCAGAAGCCCCTGTCTGCCAGTCTGTCTGCACAACGGATGAGCCTGTTTGACGAGATTCCACTTGCTTGAAGAGAAGGATCCGAAAAATGATTTGGGCAATGAAGTAGCTCAAACCTTTACCGCTTTGCCTGTATCCGGTCGCCCACTCGCACAAGGCGTCTGGCTACCGGCTTGCGCCGATCGGACACCACTGCGTACAGCGCTCTTTATGCGCTTCCTTTATCCCAACCTCTTTGTACTTCGTCATTGTTCTTTAGCCAACATTTCACCCGTCTACACTGATGAAGTGAGGTCTTCTTCAGTCGCCCCAAACACCCGAAGCTCTCTCTCTCTCAGACAACCAGCTTCGGCGTGAATCGCACTTCCCTCTGCACCGCTCGATCCGACAGTTCACGCTGAGTGCTAGACATCGAGACAACGAAACGAAGATGCCGAAGCGTTATCCTGTCCTGTCTGCTACGGTGATGGCCATAATGATCACGGTCGCGGTCTTGTGATGATTGTGATGATGACTGCGATGATGAGCGCAGTGATGCTGTGAAACCCAGACAACAGAGGAGTGCGTGCGCGCGACAGATGCCAATCGTTCTTAGTAATAAAGCATTGCCGAGATGTTCATCTGAGTCGATTGTGCGCTCCGATCAGTCGATTGGCCGTCCGGGCGAACACTGTGAGGTCGTGAGAGCAGGACCCCAGGGGAGTGAATCAGTTAGTACCTCATCTTGTAAGCTGAGTTAGTCGTCATACGGTCGGTACGACAAGTCTATTTGAGGCACCCGTCGAGGTAGGTAACGTAGACCCGTGTAATGTGCGGAACAAAGACAGAAAGCGCTTCGTCGTTGGCTGTCGTCGGCCGCTGCACTGCTCCGCCGATTGTTACGGCGTGGTCTTTTGCTTCTGGTCCTGAGGCTGCAGAGATTTAAAACGTACATGTGCTTGAAGGTGTGAAAAACCTTGCTCGGGGGCAGGGGAGTGGGGGAGGGGGTTCGCCTTTAATGTGGGTGCGGCCCACAATCTGATACGCAACTGCACCACGCCCTAAACAGCTTGGTTTCTTTTAGCTCTCTGTTCGTTTGCTTTATTGTGAGCGTTCGCTCTTTCTCGTCCTGCAGCCTTTTCGTGTTTGCTTTCCTTCTCGACGTCCATCGCTGCGCTAGCTGTGACGGATCGATCGGTACATGGTGACGGCGTTATGCACAGTATCTGAAACGCCTTTGAACAGTATTAGAGACTTGATGCAGGCATAACTAATGGAGTGGTTACTGTCGCTTCCTCGTCCTTACAAAAAAAAATGATAAACTTAACTACCACAATAACAACAATCAAACAACGAAATTATTGAAGTCAACTGGCCTAATCGGATTCGGCCTGCTATTAGACTATACGCTGGAAAAGAACTAAAACGAAAGCTTATCGCTTCGTTATAAGTCTGTAAGGGTTCAAGCTTTGCGAATAGCTTTAATTAGTTAGTTAATTAATAGTAATATATAGTTAATTAATAAATAGTAATACAGTTAATTAAAGGTTGCGGAACTGTAGCGTGCAATAAACAACGTAGGTTGCCATTAGGAGCCACTAATAAATATAGGTAGAATACGATTATTTAATTTTTCCGATTCCATCTATTTCTCTAGTGTTGTTCAGGGGTCATCATTTCTCAATCACTCTGAAACCCATAATACTAGATCACTTTAACCCATTAGGTTAATTATTCATCATTCTAGTCGATAAGATACGATGAAATCAATGTACACTGATAAAAAAATATAACTGCTAAATTATCAATAGAATAAAAGTAATGTTATGATAATAGCGTTTAAAGTGTTCGAATAGAATTAAGCGATATCGCCTCTCGTGCATCAACATTTGCACAGACCTTTGGGGCAAGAAAAAATTGCACCTATTAACAGCAATGGCGTCTACGAACTTGTTGCCCTGGGCACAAACAACTAAACAATACGGCACGATGTTATTTGGTTAACTCTATTTTGACTGGCGTTATTTAGGCGCATAATAATGCCGTGCGGCTCTTGGCGTGCTTAAAAAACAGTGGGACCGTCGCGCTGCCGTCTATTGATCCGGTCAAGATGACGCTAAAAAGATCGTTCTTCGGAACGTTATCAGTATTCGTTCGTCCAACAAACCTCTAACCAGGATTGTATAAGATAATATAGTGTGTAGTTTATCTGCGTAAATTATCTTTTTAGGAAACATTTTTATCTAGATGAGGAGTCATGCAAGTAAATCTAGTTGACCTAGGCAGGCTTCTACTTGAGAAAATTCTACTGCATACATATAGGGGACACATCTACTCATTGGCTGTAACGGACCTGGCGAATCCATAATTCCGAGTCAGCAACGACGCAAGGACGTCATTGATTATCTATATTTAGTACACGATACGAATACTGATAAAATACTCAAATTTTTGCTTTTTCTGCTTTCATCATTAAAAAACTAATCAGATGGTATCAAATATTATTTATTCGTTTGTGCTGGCTATACAGGTCAGACACAGAACATCCCAATATCGGAGGGGCTATACAGAACCATCTAAAACACTTGAGTTTATAAAGCTATATTGACAGATTTTCCTAATGTCATGAGACTAATACTTGAAGGCGATATCCATCACAACTTGCTTCGCATCGGCAGCATCCACACGTATTCTCAGGTTCATAGAAACTTAGCTGCCTGCAGAGTTTATGGTGGAAGCCATGCACGGTCAAACGAATGATCACATATTTATCTAGTCGGCTCGTCCTTTTTTACTCGTTACTCCTGATCGCACCCAAAGCAAAGAAATCCTCGTCAGTCTTCGGCGAACCTTTATTCCCAATGTCTAAGGCTCACTTTGAAGGGTTGAGAGATTTCACACAGGGCAGTAACGTAATATTCCAGTCTCTATGATGATGATCTCTATGATGATAAATGATCTAAAGTACTTTACGACTTATAACCTATAAGTCGTAAAGTATTTAAAGTATGATACAAGCCTTATCAAGTTCATAGCTATTATTTAAGAGGCTTACGTACCAGAAAGCGACAGAAGAACGAGTGGTACGGTATCCAACGTAATTTTGTCCGTATTTGGAGCACATACGTGTATCGTTAGGCTCGTGGAAAAAAAAGAATCTATGATGAAACCCATGCATGGCAAAGCCAGTGAAGTCATGCCTCGTCAGCCGGTTCGTCCCCTTCCACCCGTTGCTGTGTACCTTACTTACAACCACTTACCCATCGCAAAGAAATCTCTGCAAATCTTTGTTCCCAGTTCGCAAGGTTCCTTTATTGGAAGATCAAAACGATGCCGTAGGTCCTTGGACAGCGGTGGCGAGTCGACTAGTGGGCACGTAAAGCGATTTCGGGTTACTATGCGTAGTCCCAACGCTCTTTTGAGGAAGGAGGCTGTAACGAAATTTAATTGTACGGGATCCTCCGCTGCCAGATGACGCGTATCCCGCACGTTGCGATCGGAGCTACTTTGAGATCGAATAGCAAGAGGTGATTTGATCGTTTATTCTGTTTTCCTGTATTTTCGGTGACGTGCGCCATGAAACTTCTGCCGTATAATTATGATACCGACAGCTCTGATGTTCCCGCTCAAAATAATTTGTACGTATATAATAGAATCGTATAATCATCGTAGTCGAAATATCATAGGCAAAATATTTATGCTGCATCCTACGATTGGATTTTAGATTTATTCTGCAGTCCCTTGTAACTTGTTGCATAACGATCACAATAAAAATTCATGCTTTGCTTATCATATGGTCAGTAGAAACAAAAAAAGACTATCATGACACGCACCCCTATAGTTTGGAGTTGCTATTCCCTATAATATCAATGATCGTAAAAGTGCATACCATGAAATCGTGGGATTTTCAACGAAGGAAAGTCATCAGTTGGAGCTGCGGTGATTGTTTATCGCTTGTTCAGAAACAAATAACGTATGCAAAGTGTCAGGCAGTCTTTGACTGCTTGGCGCCAGTCAAAACATGTTAGTTTCTACATAAATGTTCCCTCTATGCAGACTGTGGCAGCCGCACTTTGTTGTTGGAATCATTAATAGCATAATTATTAATATAGTGTTATTATAGATTTTTTCGCACACCCAGTTAATAATTGCGGCTAATTGCTTGCTTCCAGTGATTGATGAAGCGATGTCATGAGAGTTTGTTCTGGCATGATTAGAACTGTATAGTACTTCTTTTTGGCCATAGCAATTGTCCCAAGTAGACAGATAAATAAATCAATTTGTATGCGAAAGTACGCAAAGCGTGTGTTCATAAAGGCAGTGTTTTAATTCGACAATTAGGCCCCCTAGCTACCCGTTAGTCGTCTCCTCGGGGTCTAACTACCCCCTCACCTTAAGGCGGAGTCAGTAGAGGCCCCTCCTCCTGCGGGTTTAAATGAGGCTGCTGGCTGAGCTCAGGCCATTCGCAGAACCGGACGCTAAGGTGTATGGTCCTAAACATCTTCTATCGGTGAGAAAAAACTCATTATCTCTTTCGAAGTGATCATCGCTAGTCGAACGCATATATTGGAAACAGCAATCGGACGTTAGAGGTGCTGAGCGAAAGAACCGTATCTTCCTTCAGAAATGCTCAGATTTTCCTTGCTCAGGAGGTGAACAGTCTTCAGCATAACTATGGTGAGTACTCATTTGGTCGTCGGTGCAAATTCAGACTAGCGCACGGAGCTGAATCTAGAGAAGCAAAAAGAATCTGAAACGTTCGCATTTCCAATAGCACGCGACCCGTCTATTCTGCAATTGGCTTACGCTACACAGCATACAGCTCCGGTAGCTCCTTGAATTATAGAATCAATGACTTAGGGCCATCATTACGGTTTAATCGTATGATCATTTGGATTTGTAACTCCATCCATTAAGTGTTGACGATTGAAATTTATTAGACTATATGACTATTGCTCATATACGTACTCTGACGGCACTAAAAATCGGCGCACTTTATATAGCCTTTCGTCGGAACGAACACACAACCTTTACAAGCGTTTTCTCAAAATCGTCCTATTAACATTTCTCCATTCGGTCATAATCCAGAAATTGCTATTAAGAATTTTTCTCGTTTAATCTCTTTATTCTTTGTCTGATTTTGTTACGTTTCTATATCACGGACAAATCGTTCGCTCTTTTCTCGTTGAATTAGTATCAATACATCCTAACCTCTAAGTGTTCACTTCGTACACTATCCAATAAACACCGTCATACCCACGTTGGGCGTCGCGCGCCAGATGTACCGCAGTGGTTTCCTTGCGCATCGTTACTCCGTCTTCTTTTCATTGACAGTCGCCATTTACACTGTACCTAACAGGTCCGTTTAGTGCGCGCGCGCGCGTGCGCGTGCGACCAGGGCTGTTCCCTTCGCCTGTTTCTTTGTGCCGCATCACCACAGAGTCCTGTCGCGTGTTGTTCTTGTCTCTGAGGGCTACCTATGGGCGCCTGTGTGTGTGCGTACGATGCGGTGGTCTATGACTACGATGATGTTTGTCGCGGCGGCCCTGTCGCGCTCTCGTACGATAGGCGCCATCGAACCTGACGACGAAAAGAGGAAGCAGTCTGCTCCGTCCGCGCTTGGCGCCGAAACGTCGTCGATCTTAGGCGACCAACAGGCCAATCAGGCGAGTCATTGACTGGGTCCAGAGAGGCCAAAGGCAGGCAAGTACCCGCAACAAGAGCACGGCCAACTCAGTGGCAGATTTCGCAAGTATCAGCGGCATCAGCAGCCGGCAGTAGTATTTGCTGCCGCTTCCGCAGCAGCAAAAAGCCCGGCGGGTTGCTTAGCCTTATTGGTTAACCAAGGGCAGAGTCTGGCGAGCGCGTCGAGTTAAACGGCGCTGCGTTCGTGTATTCTTCAGCTCCGTGACCGGTAGCTTGATCCATGGCGCCTGGCTATAGAAGACGCCAGTCTCGCCGGTGATCATGGTTTTTGCTTGAATAGGGGGACGGGGAGGAAGCGATGACCGGGTTTTCTGCGCCACTACGCCGCCACCTCCTTCGACTTCAAACTCCTGACAACGGCGATGAAGACGACGACGAGGACGCAATCGTACGTCCGCGCCGTAACCAGACGTTGCTCAGTTGGCCTGCTGTTGTTGTTGTCGCTGCTGCTCCCGTTATTATTACTTGATGTTGCTGTTGTTGTTGTTGTTACTGTTTCTATTTTTGTTGTCGCTGTGGTCGCCGCTCTATTTCTTGCTGGACGTTCTGCTGAGTGAGTTGAAGGAGCCTCTCTACATCACCTGGCCGATGGCTGATCTGTTCGCCCTACCAACAGATCGGCTGTCTGTCTGTCCGCCTGTTGGGCGACGTCGCGCGTAGTCGACAAGCGGAGCTGATTCGTTGCTGCTATGTCTGGCTGATTCCTCCGTTAGGCCTTTCTTAGTTCCTCGTGAGTTCATCGTTGATGCTGCTGCTGCTGCTGCTGCTGCCTCTCCAGTTCCTACGTCTCCTCTAGCGGCCAACGTTATCCGGCGCCTTTTGAGGCGCTTCGTCGTCGTCTACGACGTCGCCGCGCACCCAAATGCGATGGGCGTGCTGTTTTCTTAAGCAATAGCCGTCGGTCGTCATTCGGCAACTGATTGCTGACTCCTCTGATCAGACGGAAGGTGCAGCCAGCCGTCAACCCAAATTACTGGGACTAGCGGTTGGCCGCTGATGTCCTATAGCTGCGCTGCTGGTTATAACTGTGCGCGCGCCTAAAGCACTACCGCTTAGCTGCCAGGTGGACGGGACCTAACAGAGAGAAAACGAGATGCTACAGCCTTTGTCGACGGTCGTTTTGACCTTCATCACTTTACACGGACATGCATGCAGTTTGATTAGACTAGAAAATAGCTAAAATGTGGAGATACTAAAGGGTACGATGAACGTATTATTAAATCGCTTGCGCTCCAAATACGTTTGACATACAGGTTACAAGACCCACGTATACACCCCATAACACTTTCACAGCATGTAATCGACAGTAATTCGAAATTCATGACATGGCTAGAACACTTGAATCTTGTCTATAAGTGGATTGATGAAAAAGGCGCCAATACGCACGTTCGAAGCCAAAATAAAGTCGAACTCGGCTGTGCGAACGGAGTCGTCAGGCCATCAAACGGTGGCTCTTAGGGCAGTTCTGCAAACGCCAGAGGGCACTTTCGGTGAAACGCGCGACCCCTGACTTGATTAAGAAAGGCGGCACCGCTCAATAACTCCGCATCGTATCGCATTCAAGTTCGTGCAACCACGCACGAGCTCTTCTCTACCTAGCTATCATGTGTGTAGGCCCATTGCGAACATCGTCGAACATTCCTTCGCACCTTAGCGATCTCCCGTGGTGACTGGCGTACGTACAGAATTTTTCTCATAAGTGTAGTCCATGTCGACCGGCTAGGCTCGCTGGAGTAGTTACCGCCAAAAATATCAAACGTCGTAATCATGACATGTAGCTGCATATATATAGCTCACTTCGGTATGATTGTTAACTCATCGTTCTGCTTGCTTCATTCTAGGAAATCAGGATCGTGGTGATACTGATAGCTACTGTGACCATGGTCAAGAGCAGTCAACCGAACATAAAAAAGTCTACGCACATGGCATTCTACAAGTGGATTTCGCCTCGGCCTGAGGAAATCATTAGATTCGAGCCTTCCCCTGATTTCCCTGCAGGCACTTTGGTCTCACCCGCGTTTCAGAGCGGCAGCCACAACAAAGAAGCTAGAACAGATGATAATGAGTTCGTACCTCAAAGTCCGGAGGAAGCGGAACGCTATCAAATGTACCAAACCTTTGTACGTCAAATGAGAAACAGAAAAGCGCGTACGTCCCGCCGACGCTGCACTAATCCTCCCTGTCGACGTGGGACCAGCCGTCTGCTCAAGAACCTTAGCGCCAAACTTCCAAATGTCATCAAGTTAGAAGACGAACCGAAAGAAAAAGAGATTAACTTGTTAGATCTTCTCCAGGAGAACGAAGCCCCCTCATCCGTTCTTATGGGCAGAGATAGAGTAAGGCGAAACTTCTGTCTCACCAAAGCGTTCACTCAAACCATTCAAGTTCGCGGTTGTCATCCTAAGAAGATCATTAACAGCTTTTGTTATGGCCAATGTAACTCGTTTTTCATTCCCACTCTAAGCGGCAGCACAAATTCACCAGTGAAAACGTGTGAATTTTGTAAGCCATTAAAGACGCACATGCTCAAGATTAATCTGGTGTGCCCTAGCAGGGCCGAGGGCATGCACACGGTGCACGTTGAAAAGGTCTTGTCTTGCTTGTGCAACAGCGCGCCTCAGGAAGAGCCGAATGGGGCAATTGACGTATAGAAAGCTGTTAGCTATAGGTGAACATCACGTAACGATAAGCCTTCAGCGATTGCGTTAGAAGTGAAATATTCGTGCACTCTATCTAGTCTGTGATATACGATGGCTCTATCTTGTAGAAACTTAATCTGCAATCTTTTGCGAACTACGACGCTCTAGGATAATCATTCTAAGCTACTGCTCGCAGCCTGTAAATAGTCCTGTACATATGAACAATGCCACAGAATTTGTCCCGAGACGCTGCAACTGCGGTGGCGGATAGACATGCGGATTAAGGTGCCAGTTAGCCTAGAGGCAAACGACAAAGTGTGTCAATTTTTTTGTCAGATAGACAAAAAGCGCAGTCTTGAAATGATACATAAATAAAACAACAGGAAGCGAAACAAAATGAGAATGACAGAAAATTTAATAAATTGTATTGACCTGGCATCGTAACAAGTGTCGTTATATATGTATGCAAAATAGTCATCCCTACATCATTACATTCATAGTAATTTATTGGATAGAAAAAGCAGAAATCAGAGTAGTTCTGCAAAGTTTTCCCAGTTACGTCTACGAATAGTTGTTCATCTGTACCACTTCGTTAAGCAGGTTTTTGGTGACCATTTTGACGGTCATTGTAGATGGCACTTCGTCCTTAAGACGATTTCCTGAGTCGCGCTCGACGCGGAGTGGTTGCTCACTTTGGGCCAAGGAGGGCTCCATAGTCTTTGCGTGCCAGGGGCCGAACACGATCATATTCGTACGTTTAAGTAACCCAAGTAACAAATAAATTGTTTCGTTTTCCGGAAATTGTATACACATTTTTTTATGTACTTTTCTTTCTTGTAGCAAAAACCGTCATACGTTGATCGGTTGAGTGGTCTTAGTGTTCTCTATCTGTGGGTAGGAAGAAGTAGTTCTTCTCACAAGAAAGTCCCCACGTATCAGCCGGAGTCAGCTGACTGTACCAGTCTGGCTGGCGTCAGTTTTTTTATGAAGTGCTTATCCATTCGAAGATACATCCGGCTTGAGTCGGCGATGAAGTACCCTCAGGATGGAATCAAACTGTCACCCAAACTGGAAGTGATCAATGTGTCTAAAGCTTTTTCCGTATCGTCGCTTCGCCTCCTCTCCATAGAGTTCATTGAGGAAATGAAGTAACCGTCTTGGATCTAGGGCTATGTTCTGGCTCTCACACACATTGTGTCTACACAAGAGGCTATGTGTTGGTCGTCGTACACCTTCCAAAAACACATCACTGTTCAATAGATGGTGCGAGCGCCAAGTAGGAACCCGACTCTACACAATTTAACCTATTCTTGTTCTCGGGGAAATCCATCGGCTGTTGCAGATCAGCTTTCTGACTATACGACTTGGTACATGCGGTGACTTCTGTGACCCAAACGAAGAACGGACCTACATAGCGGCTGTTGTCTAGGGAAGCAAGAACACGAATATAAATAGGTGGTTTTGTGTGTGTTTGTGCTGGCTATACACGCGTGCGTAGTCGTCTATGTGATTGTATACGCACCGACGAATACACGGGACCTCGACTGATGTGTGTCTATATTAATGGCAGAAAATCTATCTTCATTACCGACGAAGGAACAGACGGTGCCCAGACAAAGGACCGAAAGGGTAAAGAACAGACAAGAGCCTCTTTGTTCACCAGAACCGCCCGCTAGTTGCAGACACAAATGTAGACAAGTAGTTAACGACGCTTGTCGCTATAGTTGTCTGTGCGTAGATGTACAGAGTGCAGAAGGGCTCCCTCTATGTGCGTTACGGCATTCTCAGGTCGACGTCGCTAAGGTCGGCGCTATTTATAGAAAGATTGTCACAAATATACTATCTCTACATTATCCCAAACAGGACATCAAGGTAGTTGCATAGCTTTTATTTCAAGTTCGTAGTGATATGTTACCCCCGATATTTTCTGTCATAGTACATAACATTTAAAATACTTTGCGCGCATCTTCAGCTCAAAAGTTTTACGCTAGGTGAATTAAGTAATTCTAAAGCCAACCTATTTAGACGAAAAATAACTATTCGTCATTGTTGTACATGAGTGTGCCTAGATACATTACCACAATTTTAAGCTGAAACCACAAGCGAATTTGGAAGATTTATATTTTTACACCTGAACAAAAATAGTAGATGGCGTTGTATTTAAAGAATAATTCAGCTGAAACAGCCGGGCGTAATTTAATTGGATTCTTTTTTAAATTAATGGATTACTTGGCTGTTACCTACCGGCAGTACTTCTACCCTATCATTCAAAACCTGGAGAGAAACATTTTTTGTACAGATCAAATGGCACGAATATAGTTACTGCATATAGTATCACTATTTATATTGAAAAATCCACTCATTGCGGAAAGTTAAAATTGCTAACGCTTGAAAAGTTGAAAATTGAACGAATACTGAGTTGATGGTTCAGAGAAAAAAAAAGGTCGGCAACGTTTGCTGATGTATATTTTTTGCCAGTAATCATGCATTCACATTGGTGTAGCCTTAAGTAATTTTTTGACGTTTTACAAGGGTCAGGATACGTTTTGCAAGTATTCATCACGTAGGTGACCCTGAAAAATACGGTATACAGGATTCTTAAAAGCACAAGATCAATACTCGAGGGGGCGATAGACCTCAGTATGCAAAGCATTTTATTTGTTGGGCCATTAGAGAAAATGTATGCATGACACTGTCAAAATTAAAAAAAAAAAAAAAAAAACTGTACCACGTCTGATAGTAAAGGAACTGAAAAATTAGGGCACCGTATTTTGATTTTAAAATAATCACATAAATGATGATATTATACTTCACCATCATATGCCTCTAATACAAGGAGAGGGACACATATTTTTTTATGATGCAGTCGGAAATTAATAGCCAGTGAAGTAAGAAACCAGAATTTTTTCAGTCAGCTGTTGGAAGTGGGCAAGGTTAAGCAAACGGTGCCCAATGAAATAGTTAATCACAGCAAAGGCGTAATATGTCGCATTAGTTCGCCTGGTCATGCTTGCCTGTGGTGATAGGCAATTATCGCGATAGTAAAAGGTCACCGATCTAAAACTGAGGGGGTCTTTCCAATGTTTGATCATGTCAAAACAATTGTTTGCGATTACCCTCCACGGTTAAAGAACGCTTCGGCATGGCCTGTTAACGTTACGCTAGTAGCGAACGAAAGGCAGAGTCCATACAATATAGAACGTGCCGTCTACATGAACGACGCTCAACGCTGATGTGGATAACCCTCTTCTACGTGGTGCGAAAGCTCCTTTGTAAACGACATTCTACTGATTGGCCCCTCGGAAGGGCCTGTATAGTTCTAGCTGTCATGGTTGCCCGTGCTGATTTTTCTCGCTTGCCGAAAGTTGCTTGACTGATCGATGAGGTCCTTTCACTAGAGCGACTGACGATTGCTATTTGCAGTTCAGCGGTGCGTGCCTGCCTGCCTGCCTGCCTCGAAGACGAAGAACGCCTTTCTAGTCGAGCGATTAGGCTTAAGTCGGCCTGTCCTTCGACTGTAGCTTCACCGTTTTCTCCGCCCCCGTCATTTGCTCCATTGCCATCAGCTCCATCGCCTCTATTCGAGTTTCGTCGAAACGCTGAAGCAGTGAGATAATCGCTTTAGGCCATTAACCACTGTATAAACCATCAGGACATATTTTATAATAACAGATTATTCGGAACTGTTTTGCCCTTGCCCAACAGGATGACCCAATTAACTAAAAAATACCAACAAGATCGACTTCTATTTAAGCGATTGTATAGCAATGTACTTTTTCTAGTGACTTAGAATTTTAAGTGGTCTAAACTATGATTACCTTCGCTTGCTCTTCGGATACAAAAACTACTAACTATGTAGGTTTATTATTGATGACATTGGTTAATGGTGGCCTGTGAAGTTTGGTTCCATGTATCAAGTGTTCCCCGGATGCAGTGCGGTCAGCGTGCTGTTCTTCTCTGATGGTCAATATCGTGAGATAATAAGCGGCTCGATATCCGCCCTCTATCACCGTTGCGAGAATGGTATTAAGGATCCTATTAATGTCATAAGCCTGTCTAAAACCACTATTGGTAAATGGCCTTATATAGCTATCGAAGTGTTGTACGATAGTACAATCTGGCCTATATTATAATAGCTAACGTCGAAATCGGAACGAATGGCGTCCGAGAACCACAGAGTGTCGCGCCATGTTGGCTTCAGATTGTTTCCTGAATCTGGCGACAAAACGTGCACCGAAAGGGGCTCTGGGGACTTTGTGGTGCTATCTGGAAAACGCCAGACGACCCAGACCCAAAAATGGAAGTAGCAGTATACCGCAAAGCTTCCTATCTCTTCTTAATGATCTACGCCAGTCTCGTTTGGATCAACAAAAATATTATGTTGTACCTCTGGTATCGTTACTACTCACGTCCGTACAATAGTTGTTTATCTGTGCATAATTTTAGTATAAAGATACATCTAAGATAGCAGTATGCTTGCTAAGTATGAAAACACACGACATCTGTACAGATGCATCGTATCCATATGGAACCGGCTAGCAGATGAGTGTACGAGTGTGCGCGTCAATTGAGGCTTTCTTTCGTGATTTTCATCATCCGTGATAGCCGTCCTGATGCTGGCGATGGTAGCCGTCGTCGTTGCCGCCGCCGCCGCCGCCGCCGCCGTCGCTGCCTGCGAGTTATAACTCTGGCGACACTGGGTGAGACTTCCCCCATTGCTAGACAGTGACTGCAGACTCGACGGCGGCATGGTGACACTCTCCTCTAAGCCCACACACATCCTCTATCGATATATCCAGGTCCGAACAGCATGAGTACACCATTTCGCCTGTATCGCAGATAGGAGTGCGTCGTTCCATGGGTGTGCTGCAGGTTACTGCGGCTACAACCAGTAATAGAAGCCATCGGCTACTCGAACCGAGACAACGAATGAGTTGACTAGGCGAGCGGTTTCAATCATTCAGCCAGGCGGTTATCTGACAACACCAATGGGTGACTACCTGCGCTGAGTGCTCCCGCGACGGACGGACAGACCGACTTACTGCCTCTGCTGCTACTGGAACAAACGGAATGGAGCACCCATCTGCTGCTCTCAGAACAACAGCCAACCCGCTCAACCATAGTAGTCACTTCAGTCGACCCGAGTCAGTGAGAGCTCAAGCGGAATCGACAGGAGTACGAGCACCACCGCTAGCATCAGCAGGCGCACCAATTTCTCGCACTCTCCTTCTCTCTTGATCTCTCTATGCACCTCTTTCACTTACTCGCTAGGCGCTATCGGCAGCGACAGCTTCGTACGCCCGGCTGTCTGTTGGTGCTGCTTACTGTTGTGGTCGTCGTCGTCGTTGAGTGTTGCCGTGGCGACGATTGGCGACCAAAGAGAGGACGAAAGAAGGACCGGCGCCGCTTTGTTCGCAAGCCTCGTGGTCGCACCGTCGTGGGAACAACATAACATCAAGAATCGACATTGCCAGCAGCAGCAACAGCGACACAAGTAATAATAGTAGCAGAGAGTTCAGGAAGGACAGCTCCTGCAGACAGCGATAGAGTAGCCTAAGTAATAGTAGTAGTAGTAGGAGGTAGTAGCAAGTAGTAGTATAAGTAGTACTACTAGTAAGTAGTACTAC
>NW_019213664.1:201821-212787 GCF_002532875.2 Varroa jacobsoni
AATAGTACTAGTACTAGTAGTAGTAGTAATAGTACTAGTACTAGTAGTAGTAGTAGTGGTTTCGATCAAACTAATTTATAATTAATAATATATAATTTGTGTGCGTGTATGTGTTTTTTTCTCGTGTCTTACTGAATACCTTTCGTGTGTCATTATTTTTATTTGTTTTTCATACTTACAGTGTTATATATATATATATATATATATATATATTACTTTGATATGCTATTAGGTCACGTCGTATTTCGTGCGTCGCTGGTATTCTTAACGCCAGTAGATCGGACGTATACATCGGTTGATCCCATCATCGTATACGTATCTGACAGGAGGGGCGACCGGCATGGGCCCAGGAACGATGCAGCTATCAGTATCCGAGAGACGGATGTCTGATTAAATGTAGCTTGATTAGCAGGGCGCCCGTACAGGCCACGTCCGCCTACGCGAAGATAATTGGTGAAGCTAATGTTGCCTCTGCTACTACCTTGTCCAGATCCCGGCACGCCGTCGCCTGAATATTCCGCGACGGATGATTTAGGCGGACGATCCGACAGGCGGACGATTTTGTGACGTAACGTACGCCAGCCGTCGTCGTCTACACCGGAGAGAGCTCAGACGTACGCACATCAAGCGATACTTACAGAGTGAACAAGGAAAAAGAAAGGTACACCGAATGGGGAGTGAGTGCCCAGAGTTCCTGGCCCGACTATTACTGATGGTCGCGCCGCCGCCGGCAGCGTAATATCGTTCGTTCTTCGCCAATAACCGGTGCCAGTGCGGCGACAACGAATCAGCCATCCAGTCTGCTAGCTCATGCAGAAGGGGTCCCGAGACGTACAATGAGCAACTTTTGCTGGCTTGCCTTAGAGGCAGGCGCGCTTTTGCTCTCAAGCAGACGTGGAGCCGTTCTGACGAGACCCGCTGTCGATGATGTCGCCTCGTTGTCGTCGCAGCGGCTGAAGGGACGACGATCGTTTAGCGCTTTACTTTGGCTCAATGAGTTCAACGAGTTGATGTTGGGCTGTCGGACTCAAATACGCATTGGCAATGACCCTTGGGCTTCTCCACGTGCGGAAAGGGGCCGGCTAGACGAACAGCACGAGCGACAACAGCGGTGACTAACCGAAATAGACCGGCTATATTAGGGGGGCGGGACTTCGTTTGACTTCGATAGCCAATCTCAATAAAGGACTATAGAAAAACGGTTTGTCGTTATGTTCGACGCTGTTTGCTCAGACGACATAGGCAAAAACGGCAGCGGCAATTTTTACTTCAGCCTTTGGAGACGTTTACACGATCACACAGACACACACACACACACATACACGCATATACACTAACATTCAATCAAAACGAAAAGGAGGCGTCCGCTGTAAACACTTCGAGATAAAGTACTTCCATGGCACTGAAAGGTATTTCTCACAAGTGATTAGACGTGCAATAAGATTCTGTACTGTAGATGACCATGAAGAGTACCGTTGCATGCATGACTATGTGGACATCTGTGGTGGACGGGCAAAAGACCCCAAAAGGCCAGAAGGGCACTTAAAATTAGCGCCACAGAACTGTTCGCTAGCATCGTACTGATCATCAATATTATCAGTTCTTCCAATGGGTTGGACAGCGTGTCGCGTTACCGCGCCTTTCTGCTGATCTCTTCAGCTCCGGCCAAGGGACGCAAAGAAAAACACAGCAAAACAGGAAGGAAGAAATATTAAGGCATAGTCTCGTTGCCGTCTTTGTCCACGCCTCCCGCAGCTGAACGCGGCCACTGAACAACGCAACCCAATCAGGAGCGGCATCGAGGGTTTTTCTCGGAGATTCAAATCTAACAGGACGCTTGACGTCAGTGTTTCGACAGCAACAACGCCCCGAGGATGAACGCCGCAACTCGTAACTGGATCAGATGGAGCAGATGTCGATGACTACATATCCATGTAAATGCATATAGAGTACGCGCACAACAATGCAGATCGTCAATCCCAATGATACTAAGTAACCCTAGCGGACGGTCCCCTCGTCTATTTTGCTTCAAACCGAGTTGCCATAGTTATTTCTTATATATGGTTCGATCCGCCGAGCGATAATGAGTGCTTAATCAGACTGCTCGAATGTCCGCCGACCGGCCGACGGCGTTCGGTCTAGAGCACCTTCGCGCTGGAGCTAATTGTTACGATGTTAATTCCTCCATTTGGCTGGCGCTACGATAGAAAGCGTCCAGATTTGAACAGATAACAAGCTAATATAATTATCCATTACTATTATGACTGGTCGTAGTAGTAATAGTAATATTTTCAAGTCCCGATCTGCTTGTTTGTAGATCGGGAGCAGGGTAACAAGATGGAGCGATAGGACAATTTAAAGCGATTTTCGCGGACCTTTTTTCTGTTTGAGCGATAGATATCGAATGAAAACGGATCTGTAGTAAACGGGCGATCTGTTTCGTTATCTACATCGAAAGTTGTTATAGCTGCTACTGCAACCGCTACGCGAAAAGCTGTTTCGTCTCTATTCGTGGGAGCTTAATCCCAAAATCGTAGAGGGTTACCGTCAACGGCGAGTGTTTAGGCGAGTGGTTTCAACGTCTGACGATTCAACAATCATTTGAGGAACTGGCGGGCATCTATACCGCTGCCTAAACGACCGTACCGAAATCGGCTGTGCTCCCGAGGAAAATCGCGCGACAACACGCATTAAGAATGAGTGATCTAGAGACTGCTCGGCAGCAGACTAAAAATAACGTTTCGACGCCAAGGACGCGGGATCGATAATCTAGATAGCCGAATGTGTGGCAGCTAATTTATATGGAAGTATCGTCGTTGATGAGTTTTTTTTAAATAGATTAGTGGTTGAAAAACCTTCAACGAGAGCAGATTTCAATACCTTATCTATGTGTAGCGGTATCGAGAGTTGAAAGTATGTTTCTATTAGTTTAGTTAAAAAGGTATAATTTTAACTTCTCTTTGTTGTGTGTGTCTGGTTTACATGACTAGTTTATATTTTTCTCGAATGATCGATAAAACACTTCACTAGGCTTATTTTTATGCAAGATAAGTGACATGATTTTAAGTGCGTTGGGGATCCATATTGAAGTTGGGCGGATCTTAACAAGTACGTTATTTTAGTTGAATATATTGAAACGTATCAAAAACTTTTGAGATTCCGCTAAATTATATTACTATGATATAATAGGAAGAACCCGTGTGTCTAGTTTATTGCACGCTTTCTCCTATAAAGGGATGAATCAAATCGCAGCTACGCTTATGATGTATAAATTATTAAATATAGGGTGGGGAATTTAAATACGGTTTTTCGCTATGAGTTTTTGTTCTAAGACTGCATTTGAACAAGACCATATAGTTCAAAAGCATATTCTTCTATGCGCCATGAGTATTACTCTTGACGGTTATATTTGCTCAGTTTCCGGTACGATTACAGCTCTAACTAAAAACCTAAACTAATTTGAAAAATATTCCGCAAATAATAGTAACCGTGCCTCAAACGATATTAGTAGGCATAAACCCGTTCAACCGTCATACTACTCACCAGATTTAGCGAAATTATATTGAACCACTGGGACGCCAAAGATCCTGAAAATGCCAAGGTTCAAAACGCAAAGGGTTCTAAAAAAGTCTAAAAGCCTACGTTCGATAGAATATTCATTGTTAGGCGCTTCAAAACAGCCGCTGATTTATATACAATAGACTTAGATGTATTATAAAGAAAAATGCTTTCTATACCCTTTAAATATAAACTTAGTCAAGTACTTTTCGGCTCGCCTCAGCCTTGGAACTGTCATCGGTCCTTTTTTTAGAGGCTGCATGAGAGCCGACAACAACATAGACTGTCGACTTCGTACAAAAATAGAAGCTTTCCATGTCAGTAAGGGATTGTCCTGCGCCATGATACTAGGTAATCCTGTTGATCTTTGCTGAAATTCGGCACAAGTTACTGCTATTGAAATTATTGACAGCAGAAACGGCTGGCTTTTTTTTCTGGTGTCAATAATAACGAATGTCTGTTTGAATTCGAACGCTTATATTTTAACCATGCTGTATACATTCTCATATACATATCTATGGGCAAACGTTTTATTAATTTTATCATTTAGCTCCGATGCGAGTGTCCTATCGCTCTGTGACGACAAAAGCCCATCTAGCAACATTTTCTGGGTTCTACGCTTCGATCGAGCCCCAACCGTGAGACGATATCAGGTTTAATTTCCATTTTAATTCCATAATTTATCTAAGAAGAGGTCTCGAAGGTGATTGTGCCTGGAGGATTTATTGTGTTATTCATGCAGTTGTTCTAACAAATGCTCTGCCGTTCGTCTTGCGGTAATAGGTCCAATAGGTTCCAATTAAGGTACAAGTAGTATAATTCATTGAAGAAAAGGAAAAACAAGATCTCACCGAAAAACTATATATAGTTTTGTTTGCAACGGACAGTTGCGCTTAGGATTATCGGCATGTAGAATCAGGAGGAGTATGCATCCGAGCAGTACCCTCAAGGGTTTTGCAGTACTTCTATATAGCAATATCATAGTAAGGATAAGCAGGGTGATATTAGCACGGAGCACCACAAAACACTACGGACAATAGATTACTAGAGCTCTGATACTCTGTCTATTACCATACTGGAATACACTCAACTAATAGATGGATCGGGGTTAATTTCAGCTCGTGCCGTTCAAGGTGCTAAGCTTAAATAGGAATATTTTTCGACCGGTTCACTTATTCCGGCTTATGTTGTCATAAACTGTCCCAGAAAAATGTGTATTCCTTTATATTGGCGATAGTCAGGCACGGTAGCAAGGTCCACTTTCGCTGGCATTATCGATGGTTCTGTAGGTTAGGACTAGAACGCACAGACAACTTCACGATGGACATGCTTCAAAAGTGAGCTTGTTCGAAATTTCAGTTAATTGCACCCACCTAACGGCGCGAACCTCCCGATGGGATAGCACGCTGGCCTTGCTGCGTGTCTTGCAAAATCCAGTTATCACGGGCCTGCGTGACAATCAACTAGTTATTGTAGGGCGTCCGAGGCTCCGAGCCACTGCTAGGGTAAGTCGTAATTCCAGAACGGACAACTTCAGCGAAAACATAGTTAATCTGATCCTGAAAGAGAACGCACAATACGAAAGTAATTAGGGCAATTCAAACCCTATGTAAGTATTGTAGGAAGGAAACGCATATATTCAAACCTGATTCATGAAAAAAATTTAATACGGCTTAGTCTAACGTGGTTCACCTTTAGATGTTCCGTATAAGTTCTATCGGTGCTGTGTTTACCTTTATACTTTTATGATACGTATGCTGTTTGTGTTCATGACCGCATTTTTAACAAATAATTATTACGTTTATTATTTGAAGAAAAATGGTAAAACAGATTGTTAACTGTATTAACAATCTGTTTTACCTATAACAGGGTTTCTCTCTTTTGCGATTTCAAAAAGGACGATTGAATCGGAATGAGTCAGAGACACATCTGAATGCAAAAGTTTTTCATGTAGAACAAAACGGTAAAAACATTCACGATTTCTCAATTCAATGGAGCAGCGAGTGCTAGATCGTACAATTATTACCAGCCGAAGCATTAGATGAGGATCGAAGATCGCAGTGTTCATTCTGTTTAAATTGGTCAAAATCATTTAGTTTTCAACGAACGTTAGGCATTTCCTAACGCGTAATGGCCCGTTATTGAAGTTGCGTGTCTCAGCTATTACAAGTTAATTTAACAAATGGTTGAGTCCTCGGCAATTTTTACGGCGATGTAGCTTCTGCAAAGCAAAAGTTCGCTCACTGAATCTCTTCTTGTTCCTTTTTCCAGGTAACGAGCAGTAACAGAAATTTATTGCGTCAGCCATATATATATATATATATATATATAGTCGTATAGTCACAATAGCAACTAACGATTTAAGTAGAAATTTCTATGGATTCACCTGTTTTGAAGCATCAAAGTGCACAGAAACAATTTCAAGCCAGTTAGTTACTTACTCATTACTTACCCATAGCACGCTCATAATTGTGTTAATCGATACAAAAAAAGGTCAAAACAGGAACCATATATACACTAGGGTTTAAATGTCGCATTTGTACACCATGTATATGAAAACTTATAGCGGTATGAGCCGATTGTGGTACAGCCTATGGCGCTCGTTTTAACACGAGTGTATATGGACAAATTCAGTTAAGGACTGCGCCAAGTGTTGCTTCCCCTCGAAATTAGTATTGCTCCTTAGCGTAGTCTTGCCAAATGCGATTGGTCGAAGATGAATAAACCTGAGAAGGACGCACCTAAGGATGATCTACACACGCAGAACTCGCTAGAGCTGGTTAACACTGCACAGAGCTACCAGCAACTGGCGGCGCAATCGGAACGAAAAAAAACTACTATAACAAACATAAATTCATTTGTACTTCAATGGCAACAGGCACCGCATGAGGATACCTGCTTACAGAAAAAGGTTACACCATCAACAGGTCCAATTTTCCTCGCGTTGCTGTATACAACACGCAGCCTACTGGTTGCTTTTTACGGCAGAATGTTACTATATATATATATATATATAACTCTTTCGAAAGGAAAGAAGAATGCGAGATTACAAAGGCAAATGGGCAATGAAAAAAAGGCTCAAAGCTCTCATAAACGCATCAATAGTAAAAGTAACTTCCGCTTTGACCACTCAGGCCTAAAGTGATAATATGTTTGTCACTGTATCGTCAAAAAATATATATTGTATAAAATCTATGAATAACCCCCAAAAAACAATCGAAATCTAGTGCTTTGTTTATATATATATATATTATGACGTTTGTACTC
Organism: Varroa jacobsoni; assembly: GCF_002532875.2. NCBI lineage: Eukaryota > Metazoa > Arthropoda > Arachnida > Mesostigmata > Varroidae > Varroa > Varroa jacobsoni. The sequence continues at coordinate 208,647 of NW_019213664.1, forward strand.
TAGACGAAACGTGCAATGAAAAAATAGCAAACAAATTTCTAACCATAATAACTGGTTGAATAAAAGAGATTGGTAAATTGGCCTCTAGTAGCCATCGGTGTATTGTAAAATAGTTAGTGGCTAGCTATTAAATGGATATTTAAGATTAAAGGTAATAGAACAGCTTTAAGGAAGCTGCGCGTATACTTTACCTAGTTTCTGGGTAATATCGAACAACGTCACGAATACGTCAAACAAACTATAGAATAACGCGGAATATGTAAACCTTGTATATTTGCTACTAAATTACCCGAATTAAAGGTGGATTGTATAACACACGGAAGCGATAACGATAGAACAATACTGTTTTTCAATTAACTGAATAATATAATGTTATATTACTAGTAAACATTTAGTGCTTATTTCCTCGATCGGCCATTATTAAAATTACTGTTTCAAGCTCGACCCGATTCCCTAGATACCTCTCGACGATGCGATCAATCATCGCCGCCATCGCATCAAAGGCTTATATCAGTCCGACAACGAAACGAGATAATTCGATTTTTGCTAATCCTGTGCCTGGCCATAGATAGGGTAAGGGTAGAGGCAGGCTGGACGGAGCAGTATCAATACAAATAATCATACAAAGGATTGATTAACAACTTCTCTATTATCATCATTTTTACGATTATCGTACGTAGGATCACCAGTGAGCGAAATTCTCCGAGTAAAAAAATGCGTTTCGCAACAAGCCAATTCCCATTTGCTCCACTTGTACCCTCTCTGTTCGTAGCGGAGTTGATACGCGCTATCTTTCTAGCCGGTCAGTATATAAGGTAAATTGGAAGCCGGCGTGGCTTGACGGTGGGTGGCTCGAAAGGAACAAGGAATTGCTCGCGACGCTGGGACGCAGTTGTTACCGAGGGATCGCGAGGACGGTGCTCTAGCCAACAAACAGAAATAGAGGTATCCAGCAGGGTGAGTGGTACGGCAGTGTAGCTGAATAGTTGCTTGACGTTACCTGTTTTTTCTCATCAGTAATAATAATAATAATAATAATAATAATAGACCGACAATAATAAATCATGTTCCTACAGAAAAAATTGCTCAGTACGCAACTGCACTAACTGCCTGCATTGTTCATGTTCTACATTATGAAGCACTATGATAAATAAATGACACACATATAATATAATGTAGTCCACAAGCCTAAGCCAGAGGCTCAGGAACGCTGAGGTTCATATTGTGTATCAACGCTAGTGATTCTTGACGTAGCCTTTTTTGCGTTCTGAACTAATAGCTAGCAACTTTTTTCCCTTTAATTCAAACCCTTCGTGCAATGAAAAGCACGCAAAAAATCGAACTTACTTAGTCACGTTCTATGGGAAGAAGTTATAGCACAACGGAACAAACAGTTTAGTTCGTGAGCAGGTGTCCGTGGCATGAAGCCTGCGACTAGACTTCTAGAAACCGGTACCTAACAACTTAACAAACATTTTCGAATACGTTTATTTATGTATTCGAAAGGATCCATCTATCCAATAACAATCGGACCAATAAGAGACATCAGTGCTTATTCGGAAAGTGGTCATAGCTCGTTTCGACGAAAAATTTAACTCAGTGGCGTTTGAGTCTTTTAGGCATGATGATCCGTGTGCTGACAGCAGGGGTGCTTGTCACCTTGCTGTCTGTGGGGCGGTGCGCCCGACAAGAGGCACACATCACACTCAGTGTTGTACCCCAAAGGTTTGAGGTGAAAATTGGACCCAATCGAGGAGATGCGATCGCTTGGGGAAGCTTTGACAACCGGATTACGGACACAGGGTCAGTCGCGTATTTGTAAAATCTGATTAGATTGCTTGCTTTACTGGTTACAAGAGCTCCTATTAGCATTATTTCTTACAGTGTATATACAGTCGTATAAGAAATTAATTAGACATGGCTGTAAAATGGGCTAGCATTTACACGATATAACTTGTAAAGAGGAAAATATATAGTAATCATTGCCCTGTGGAGACTGATGTAAATCAAAGTCTAGTAGTGTTCCTGTAATCGACACTTGTCATGAACCAACATTTCTATGATCGTTTGTACGTGCTATGATTTTATGAGAAATTTCATTTATGTAAACATTGCTGACAGAGTTTTCAATTGCTAGAAAATGCCCATTTCGATTATAATCGTATAAAATTATCTCTGCACAGTTTTGGATACCTCGAGATCTACACCAGCCAGGTATTTCCGAGTCAGTATCAAGCGTACGCCGCTGGGATCCTTGAGGGTTACCTAACAAGAACCCTAATTTCGATGCATTATAATAATACAATGCGAGACTACTGCAAAGGACAAACATATTACTGTATAAAGCTTTACGTTTTCCTTCAGAAGAACCTTGACTACATTAACCGGAATATCAAACAGTATCGAGAAAAGGAGCCTTATTGGTTCCAGGTGGGTACTGCTTTGCTATATTTAGATAGTTCTATTAATACAATTTCGTAGTAAAATGTATAGCGTACACTAGACGTTGTTTTTCAAGACAAGAAACATACGAGTATCCATATTTAAAAAAAAAAAAACTTTGTTATTATAATTGTTTAGAAGACTTTTGTACCGGCATTCGTTTTAACGTGAAGTTTCTTAGCTCAACGCTAAAAAAAAAAAAGTGTATTTGGTTCAAATAGCTATTCAGAAACAGATCGTTTAGCCTGGTACGAGTTATTCTCCTAAAATGGTATGTGTAGCCTGGCGAAAAACAGCAAGCTATACCTACCATTTTTTGCTCCTATAACTGCGATGGTTTTTACATACAACGTGTGTCTTTTCTTTGATAACAAGACCAGAGACTCAAACTTCCCCTGACTGATGCAGCTATCAGTATACTTACGACCTAACGTCAGTCCGGCTTGACGCTAACAAGTTACAAATCCAGCAAACTCGTATATTGTTACAGTCGCACAAACGTTTTAAAATCATCATAGCAGTACGTATATTACGTATACGTATAATACCGAGAAAGTACCGCAATCACATGGCGACTAGGAGAGCTCTAACCGACTCTGATATTGCGGAGCGAAGTGAGAGTGCCAGACCCACCAGGTGGCGGCACCTTCGATATGTACTTTTCACAAATATACCTTACGAATAATTTCATATGGATATGATCAATTGCAGACCGAATTGGCTCTTATACAACTCAGTGGAATCCAGGACGCGTGGAGCGCAGTAGAAGGCGAGCGTTACTCACCCCACTTTGATGGCTACACCCACATAACGCCTCTATTGTAAGTTGGTTTGCAGCAGTCCGGCCCACTTCGAAGAATTTTGCTCCGAAAACAAAGACGGTCAACATCATTGTTTGCTAGTACTGTTTAATTAATTTCCTTTAAAAAAAAAACCAGTTCTATGTTATATAGACAAAAAAAAAAAAAACAAAAAAAAAGAACATCTTAGTTTTGTCACAGTCGCCATAATCTCTTTCGAGCAGATGCTTAAAACTTCTTATTGAGCCTGAGTCCTTCTTGCTGAGGCAGCTGCTTCATGCTATAAGCATAGCGCAAACGTAAATTGAATAGAATACTAATATTCTTTTAAAAAGCTATCAGGATAAAAGTGATAAAACTTGAGCAACGGTAAATATGTGTAGTTTAAAAAAATATATCATTGGTAAAAACTCCACACAAAGATTTTAAATGTAAGAAATCATTATAGTGTAGTATCATCACCTCTGATTGACCTCTGATTTGCTATTCTTTATTAGCTGATATATGAATTCAACGACAGACATAATCTCCTCTGTTCTTAAAACATCTGTAGTTGGTTGCTTATAATAAAAGTAGCGAACAGGTGGCTGATAAGAAATGGCCTGCGTTTTGCCTTTGTGCCTGGTGCAATTACCGCTAGATTTTTAAATGTCGATGGAGACCTTGAGGACCTCGAGCAAGCTCTAAGGTCCCCAAAATTGCGACGCGTTCATGGAGGAGGCCACTGCTCGGCCTTAGTAAAGATGCTATCCGACAACTCAGACTTGCTTGTCTCACACGTCACCTGGAACGACTATTCAGGAATGCTTCGAATCCTTAAGAAATACAGCTTGAACTATACGCAGGTATTTTTTGGAGGTGAGTATTGCGAAGGCGCTACATGTGTATTATTACAAAAT
>NW_019213664.1:213128-238447 GCF_002532875.2 Varroa jacobsoni
AGTTGTTATAAGCCTGCAGAGAATCGAGAACAGTTTTCACTAACGAAGATAGGCGTTTCAGACGGGCAAATTCCTGGATCCACAATGACATTCTCGTCAAGCCCCGGAAGAATCTTCTCTGGAGACGACTATCACCTGATTTCTTCAGGACTCGTTAGTTAATAACAGTTGACTGCTTTTTATGAACTAATCATGCACTCTCATGGAATATAATTTAGTACCTGATTTTCCATAGATAAATTTTGTCATGCAAAGCAAAACGGTAGTCACAGAGACTGACTATTGCCCAACATTTTGTTTATACGATACGGCCTTGCCGTATGACACACACTGATTGGATGCTTCTGGAGTACGACGTTTCCTACGTCGTTCGTATTGCCCGTTCCAGGTGGATAAGTCTGGAATACTTTTTTCGTACGTAAAGTTTATGATATGGGACTGTACGTTGGAACAATAAATTCAAATACTGTGTTTTGCTTTAATTTTACTTATCAGTTTCGCAATTTCTTTAGGTGAGCATGGAAACTACAATCGGCAACTCAAATCCTGCACTCTGGTCAAAAATCACTCCCAAATGCAACCTCGAATGGTTAAGGACCATTGTTGCCAATCGTCTTGCTACTACAGGGGATGAATGGTCCAGATATTTCCAGCGCGAGCGCAGCGGAAGGTGCTAAACAATTCAGTTCCATATATGTATTCTAGCTGTACTGTTTATTACGCTAGAGAAAAGATCTTTGGCAACATATGTGAAAAAAAATGTGTCTCTAATGGGTGTCTTTGTTGCTTTTCTTCGAGTTGCGCTAACGGCTAGCTTCTGCATATTGTTCCAGCTACAACAACCAATGGATGATTGTCGACTACAAGAAGTTCGCTCCCGGACAGCCTATTCAACCTGGAACCCTGACCGTCCTTGAAGAAATCCCGTCAGTAGACGACAAGCAAATAGTTTTTCCCTATTGTACAATTTAGATACATCAATCGAACGTCCGGAGTTTAAAGTGTGTCACTGACCTGTCTGTTATTTCTGTAAACATCACATTTACCTGGACGCCTGCGGTTGGACGTAGAAGAGGGGCATCTTTTTTATGGAAATACAAAACGTTCCCTGAGCGCCTTTGTTTACCCACTTCAATAGTGCAGTTTTGTGGATAAAAACTCAGCCGTGCACTTCTTTACTTTCAACTTCTGCAGCCTATTTACCAACGGCTACATCCTGGCTTAACAAGAATACATTTTTTCGTTTTAAACTTGCATGGAACTTTTCATGTAACCATATGAAAATCAATATTTACTTTAATTGGTATAGAAGGATGCTGAGGAGTTGTTGTGCACCGGGTAACGCAATATTAATATTCTACAATATCAGAAACTGAACTCGAATTATTACTTATGAATGGATTACAGAGGAATGGTAAAATTCGCGGATCAGTCCAGCGTACTTAATAACCAGGGCTATTGGCCCAGCTACAACATTCCGTGAGTCATAAAGTTCAGTTCTATGATAAAAATAAACTATATATCAAAAAACGTACCCAGCGTTTTAGTAAATGACAGTCATCTAAGTACTTCCTTGGTTCGAAAAAGAAAAAGAAAGGGAGATAATCTATTAAATTTATTTCATTGCAGGTTTTATAAGGAGATCTACGATGCAAGCGGCTGGGAAGAAAGCGTCAAAAGGTTTGGTGACTGGTTCACTTATGATCGTCACCCGCGCGCCAACATCTTTCGCAGAGATCACGTTAAAGTAAAGGACATAGACTCGATGATGAAGCTCATGAGGTTAGCTGAATGTGAAGGCCTCGTATTCAAATTGTATAATAGAGCACTGATGATAAAGGTTAGGAGTCGAACCTTTTGAAACAGAAGTCCAGTCCTGTGTTCGAACTGGCATACTGTATCATGTATTTCGTATTCGTATCCTATGATCATACCCTATGATAGAAATCCTATGATACTGCTATGAAACGATTAATTTATTGACGTTACAGTGCCTTCAAGACGCTACCATGACAGGGATAATGAGTTGACCTGAGATATAAGTTCGAGTTATGCTTCGGCATAGATGTCCTTGTACCTTAAATTTTTTCGCATAACAATATTCAGTTCACATAGAATTCTTTGTTATCTCGTAATACTCAACAAAAATGTTTTTACTCAAGTAAATTGTTTACGATTGCTTGGATCAAGTCTCAATGAATTTAGGTAAACGTTTTCACAAGCTTTATACTTATCTATCTTGTTCTAGATACAACGACTTCTATCATGACGAGTTCTCCAAGTGCAATTGCAGTCCTCCATACTCTGCCGAAAACGCTATTTCGGCCCGTAACGATCTCAACCTACCAAATGGAACATATCCGTTTATGGCCCTTGCGCATCGCTCCCATGGTGGTACCGATGCCAAAGTTACAAATATCAACCTTTTCAAAAATCTCGAGTTCCTGTCAGTTTGCGGACCCACGTACGACCCATTGCCGCCCTTTCAGTGGTCAAAATCGGGATTAAATAACCTACATGAGGGTCAGCCGGACCTGTGGACTTTCAAGCCGCATGTCCACCATTGGTCAAAGTAGCGGCTATAATGGCTATGATGGCTGAACACATTGCTTCAGATAAATCTGCTTGTTGTTATGAATTGCCGCCAAAAATGAACACAAAGCGTTATAGGCGTGTGCTTAGCAAACGGAACCTGCAATCAAAGAGTAAAACGTCAGTTCTTACCGAATAAACGCAATAAAAACATCTTTACAGAATAGTTAATTAATATTAGTATTAAGATTAGAAGTAGTATCTCGCGTCAAGGGTTTAATAATTTAACACGAAAAGCACAGACACAGCTTCGATGATCGTTATTATTATTGTGTAGCGGTAACGTGTTTGTTTGCTAAGATTAGATGCAAACGGTGGGATATCTAACGTAGGCCCGTTTCGTCTTCCAATAGGAGGCGTCAGTCGTCTGAAGCAAAGCCTTGATGTAGAACTCGCAATGCTTATTTTATTTACTCGTCTACTGAAACAAAGACCCACCCCAGTTTGATTCTTAACATTCTTTACTAAAGCAATTTTTTGGAGCTTAGATTGTGGGTTGCTGGGCCGTAGCCCATTAGATTTGTTTCGGTGAGAAGGTCTCAGGTATGGCGCTTATATATACTTCTATCCGAAAAACTTACTTTAATTGAGCAGAAGAGCAGAAAGGCCAGGCCGCTGCGATCTTCTTAACAACGTACACGATTTTACGGTGGGTCGAACTTCTTAGCAGCAACGAAATAGCTATGAACGATGGGATATCCTAACTAGGCCTAGGTGTAAGCTTTAATAAAAACCAAACTGATCCGTTCAACGGATCTGCTATTGCTGCAGTCGCGCACCGGTGGTATTTTTTTTATCAAGTGGGGGTCGGATTTTGTGCTGTACAACACAATTAACTTGTTTTTCTGTAGATTATGAATATTTCAACTCGATAGCCGTTTAGATATTATGTGAATAGTACCCTGCAGGTAGGAATTGTTACGTAACCGTATTTGTTTTGCTAAAAAAAAAAAAGTATCGCACGAAATTAAGCTGTGCATTATCTATTATTACTATTCCGTATCGAACTATATCGCTACTTCGTACATAGACAAGTTAAAATATTTAGCAATAATTTGAATTGTTGATGAGTCTACGACGGGGCCTATGGAGTTACTTGTTTTTTTTTTCAATACAGGATGGAAGGGACAAAACTACCAGTGGCACTATGTTTAAATATGGTCATTGCAATGTCGCTCACAGGAAACGATACATATATTTTGTAGCTTTCCACGTATGTATTATGCAATCAGGGTACCTTGCCAATACCGTGATCGCATTAGGCCTGACAGAAGCGACAGAGTACCTTCTCTTCTGGTGGTCGCATGTATCTTAGACCAACTTCAACGCAAAATACATGTCGAGTGGCGCTATACTTTCACGTTTTGCGTAAGTTGTCGTATACTTCCAAGGTAGAATTTCATTATCTCGTATAGCGAAGACCGAACATACCTAATTATATCGCGATGAACTACGCCTAGAATAGCTCTAATGCTTACTTCTTCTTATCCTCCTACCCAAACACAGCATCAAGCTATTAATGATTTGTAGTTACGCCTAATTCTACTGTTACTGGTGGTAAAGATAATCCCGGATTTGCCCAAATCCTGAAGTGGCTGGGGTTGCTGCTTTTTGCGTTTCGAAAAATCCTTCTTTTTCTTCTGATGTTTGGACATTTAAAAGCACCGACGATTGTTAGCGGCGATGGCGGTGGCGACGACGGTTACGTTAGTAAGATGCCACCGTACTGGTGATGATTAGCAGCAGATAGCTTGTAGAAGAGCTTGTAAACTCTTCACTTGTTACCTAGAACCGCTTCCACCCATCTGAAATCACTCACCTTAGTTCTTATCCCCTCGTCCGCATTCTCCCGCGCCTATTCTGCTATTTCGTTTTACGTGACCCGATTTTAGCCAGCGTGACGCCTGCCTGCACTTAGTGTTCTTTTATGTCGCTGTCATCCGCATCGCTTTCTATAGCAGCACTGGTAGCAAAAGCGTTTCTTGTCGGTCCGCCTTTTTCATTCTATTTACCTCTGCATCTCTAACCTTTCCTCGCTTTCGAGTCATCGCTGCGCGTTCTCTTTTCATCCATTATACCTTGTCGCTGCTACGGCTGTGACGGGAGCTGCCCGTAAATATTGGAGCTATGTTTTGCTAGCTTATGTCGACTTTTGCCATTTTTCTACTGAGACCCGTTTGAAGCTGTTCCAGGCTTTAATCCTGCTAGGACGTGACCGCCAATCCTACTAAGGTAGAGGCAGTAGCTGCAGCAGCCGTCACTGATATCGCGGGCTTTCTCCGCAGAGATCTATAAAGGCTGCAGGTGTCATGTGTAGATTATACTGCCAGAGATCGTGTCTGCACTACCTGCCTCCTCTCTATTACATAGTCTTTTTTTTCGTTGCTATGCGACTAATCTGTCAAGTAGGGAAGACAGGTAGAGCAGAGACCGATGGGAATTTAGTAATTAGGACTGCTAGAAATCGATGTGTTCCAGTGCCTGAACTGGGAGAAACGTCCGACTGAGTTAAACTACGGTGAGTGAAAAACAGCAGCAGAAATTCAAGTTGTGGTAAAATATAAAACATAGCTTTGAGCCTAAAATGGGGAATGTTCAAGTATAGTTTTGGGGAACTTTTGACATATACGCAGATAATTGCAAAAACTTCTATAATGTTTTTGAATTCAAATTGATAACTTGTACAGAATGATCGAAAACATGATCTTGTTCCAATGGTTAGGATAGCAAATATAATGCTATCGCATGATGCTAAACAGTACAGCTAAATTACTTCAGTGCGGACGGAGACACATAGGTGATAAATCCTGCTCTGGAGAAAAAACTTTTTGACATTAAACTACTAAACTATCCGGAATTAATACTGAATATCAGAAAATAAATAAAAAGATATATAGGAGCATGTGATTTTGTTATTTTATATTCCTTGTGACGTAATAGCTTACCCCCAAAAAAAAAAGTGAATCTGTGTAATCTGCAGCTAGTGTAAGAACATTTGTATGGCACTGAAAAACGGTAAATAGTAGTGTGATACTTTCATTAAAAAATAATAACACACATTGTAATAGTGATTATGTATCTGCCTTTATTACTTATTATTATAATTATATACTGACACATCTTTGTCCTGCTCTACCTCAACTGAAAATTTGTTTCCCAAAGATTTTAGCCCATTTTTACCCAGTCTTTTACTGTATAGACCCGATATGGCATGATTGTAATATGTGGAATTCTAGTACCAGGTACCCCAACGGGATAGAGCAAGAATGAAAATTTCTTCCAACCGTCGAACGCCTGGATAAGGTGAACTGGAATAATTTCAGAATTAATATGATTACAATGCCAATTTCCCATCTGATTCTGAAATAATAGGTGCTAAATAAACTGTAACTGTTATTATAAGGCCAGAGTACGCAATGGAGCCAGGGTGCAGTGTTTGTCCTTTTGCTCTATCTGAGGACCTCATTTTGGTGGCTACTGCCAAACACAAAGTATATTTACGAAAGGATTCATTAATCTAAAACGACTTAAATCGAGTTCTAGGAAACTCTAGACGGTCCCACGGGAAAAAAATAAATAATTGTCATTTACAGGTAGATTTGGAAAATAGATTACGCCAGTCGAATTGTTTGTGTGACGTCTGATAATTCTAGATCGGCAGTTGTACAAAAGATTTCCCTTCAGAAAGAGAAGCATCTATCCGCATTCTAGTTGCCTCTGTCATAGACGAAACAGTACGTTTGGATTTAGAGTTGATTCCCTGTGTAAAAAACGTCCCCCGGAAAATATAACATAGCGTTAAGGAATTGACCCAGTTAGTACTCATGGACCTGAACATTTTCCGCTTGAACGTAATAGATAGTGCTACCCAATTTTTTTTTCTCGATCCATTTACACGAGTAGACAAAAAAACAGTTAAAACGAAAGGCAAGACCAGTCCAAAAAAACGGCCTAAAATCGACGTCAGCTATTTGTTCATTACGAAGTTGAACTTCAGTCCGTATCAGGGGCGTCAAAAGTGTCAGTACTACCAATATTGTCGGAACTGTCGGACATGCAAAGAAAGAAGAATCTCCGTTAGAGATTAAGCTTTCTTTTTTCAAGATTAAAGGACTCGACAGAGATGACCCAGGCTTGTCGTTTGTTCTGGCAGTATATCACTTGCCTTCACCTGCCCATACTACTACTACTAGATAAAGGTTCGACTCTTTTTGGAGCTGAGTATGAAAGAGCAATTAAGATCAGTAGTAGATAGTGATGTCGCTAGAAGCAGGTCCAGTCCCCGAAATTAGGCGTCATACTTGGTTCTCCACTGAAATTCGGCTACTACGTAAGAGCACAACTCAAATTATCTATAACAAAAAAGGGAGTCGTTCTGACTTACACAAACTAACAAATGAAAGCACAAAAGAGGAGTTGAAATGCAAGACGCCTTCCGTAAGCACATCAGATACTTGCTATTTCTACAGGTTTGCGTGCTGGTCGCTTCTCCCCGGTTAAAAACCCGACGTGCAATCAAAATGTAAATGTTCATAAAAAGAGAAAATTCCACTCTTATCATAGTTTGACGCCCCCCCAGGAAGGCGCCGTTTCAATGTGTTTGCCTATGCGTCTTCTCAGCATATGACGGGGCGTAACTAGACATTGTTTCGTGCTAGTGGTCATCCAACAAAAAGAACGCCTTACTCTAATATCGGACGCAGAGCTTTATTGTCCTCAGTCCTCTGTGCCGATTAGAAGAAAAGGGGTAATGTCCTACGACAGTGCTTTGCAAACTCGGAAATTTAATGCGAATATATTGATAGATATTAATAGTTGTTATTAGCTCGATTTGCAAATCCATCGGGCGTAATATCCGTACGGATTTGTATCGTGTTAAATCAAGTATGGATCGACTGTTGCAAAGCATCGATTTGGCTAGTAAATAACGATTTATGAACTTTCGTTTATATCTTCGGAAAAGTTTAGCAAACTCCAGACTCACTCTGGTGTGTGAGGTCGTATTCGAACGTAGCTGTCTTCGATGGTATCTTCAACGGAAAAAAGTTTCGATCCCTGAACGTAGACTCAGCAAGAACCTTATACTTGGACGTAACTAAGGGAATCGCTTGTAGTTTTATCCATATTACCAACGGCGCCATTAACTGTCCAATAGTTAATCAAATTGCGATGTTCGTAAAGTTGTATAACGTTTTCAACTATCTTATCAATTATCCTACAAAGTATTCGAAACGGGTAAACTTTTCCCCGAGCTTTGAGATCTAGTAATTTTGATTTCCCTTCAATTAAAAACCATGTCTTGGTATGCGACAAATGTGAATCTGCAAAGACAGGTGATAAAAGATAAGTTTCGATAAAAGTTCTCGTAAGATGATGCTGTTATCATTTTTCACTTGAGGCTGAGATTGTGTTAATTCATTGTAGAATGAACTTGCTACATATTTAATCAATATTTTCCGTTATCTTAATCAATTGACCCCGTGATGGAGAGATAAACTGAAAGATGTTTAGCAAGCAGAACAAAACAAATGATTTATGTTATAGCTGCATGTAAATGAAACAGATTTATTTTCTGTGTGTCGTTTCGCACTCCGTCAAAGCTACGATAATAGGCGTTTATATCCTTTAATTGTAACTTTTCGTAGTGTTTTACCAACTTGAAGGATATACTACATATGTATAATCAATCGATGGAAAACTACTTAACTTAGCTATAACACAAATAAATACTGTCTTTAAATACATTTTTTTTGCGTAGTTTAGCAGCAAATTTATTATTATTGTCGGATTTAAGGGCGGGAATTTATTCCTTCGAATTGATCGACGATTTCAATAGAAAATGTATGTATTCTTGAGAGGCAGATACGTAAAGTAGCGTATAAATTATAGGCTACTTTACGTATCTTTAGAGAAATATCTAACTTACAAGACTGTAGATCATTAGGTAGGTCTGTTAGGTAGACAAATCAATCCTACCGTGCTTCAATACAATTTCTAGGATTTCGTAATTAAATGACCTTCAGTGTTTAATTTTTATTAGGCTAGTGAAAAGGCAATGTTTCAATTAACAAAAAAAGCAACGCATTGACAGCATCGGTAGAGTTTCTTATGTAATTGTCGCATTTTCTATGATCTTCTGGTATTCTACCCTTAGGTAAAGTTTAATGTTAGCGAACTTGTTCAGACCGATAAGGAGACCCTCTGCATCGCTAAATACATGAATTTCATTTGCCAATCGACGTGAGGTTTGGAAAATGTCGTCGACGCAAAAGGTCATTCACATTCAAGCTCCTGCAAAGCTTTGTTGTCGATCGCTATGTTTACGTCATCATTGCAATGGTAACTTTAATTTCATATCAGGAGGTTCATTTTCTGCAAGTTATCTTACCTAGGATTCTGTCTCAACAAAATGCTTATTTTCGTTAAGCCTGTCTGCTTCATATAAGTGGAAGTGCGCTACGACCATCGAGGTGGACTCGGTTCTGAAACGATCATTCAATTTCTAGCTACAGAACGAAGTCGCCATATTAAGTACCTAATCAAAGTTAGGTGAAAATGATTTCACAATGAACCGCTCTCTTTTGATTGGTTCTTCAATAACTTCCACAAGGTGAGTGCAAATTCCATTAGGCACGAGCTCTCGAGATCGGAAAAAGAGATCTTTCGTAAGCTTCGGCTTAGACAAGGTGCTTCTGACCCCATCAAAAGCCAATGGCTATTCGTTTGCCGATCTCTCAACTCGGAAAAGTGACAGCGGCACCAACAGTTGCAGTAACTTGGCGAATCAGAGATCGTTCCGGAAAGGTCCAGGCTACGAAGCAGCAAGGTAGAGGCTAGCTAGGCTTCAGCATATGTTGGATGACATCCTGGAGTATCCTATCTGATAGGCATGGCTGATATAATACGCACCCCGTTGGACGTACTCCGTAAAAACTGGTTGATGGCTAAAGCAAGAAGCTTTAGGACAATGTGTGTGGGTTTAGGACAGCCAATAGCGAAGCTGAGTCACTGTATTTCACGGTGATATCGAGTCAACTGACTTGATCAGCACCATGCACTCATAATTATCTAATTTTATTTGAAATCATATATATTGGCTGGCTCAATTTAAATTAATGGGAAATATTGCTGAATCACGTTAATCAATAACGTAGATGATTGTAGATCACTTCGGAGTGTACGAACCTGCGTTTAAGACTACCAATAATATTTCCTGTGTCCCAAAGAAATACTGTTAGTCAATTATCTTTATCCAATTTCAAACAAGGCCGCTTTGATTTTAGCCTATCGTATACAACGATGGGAAAGCCAATCATTTGAGGTATCACTGTCCGCAATACGCTACGGGACTAACCTAGCTGACGGAATAGTCAATGGTACCCTTCTCTTCAGATGAGTTCAGCACCAATACGCCGGCTTAAGAGGTCTTCTTAAAAGCAAAAGCTGGTATTAAAATCACCAACGACCGGTGAAAACATTGTGCCTCGTTTTTAGGAATCCATGAACCGAAAAAGCTGTGGATAACATCGGACTGGGCCATTATTGCCTCATTTAACATGATGAACTTGCAAATCCCAACGCATGTCAGCACGAAGTTTTTCCACACGAAGTTTTTTCGATACATAAACATCGAACGCATCTGACGAATCATCGAAACCCGAGTGCAACCGCGAGGCCTGAAAGCCATGAGTGAATGCCTCAGCTAACGGTCCACCATTTAATCTGTAGTAACTAGTATGACCTGTGAAGACAAATCTTGAAGATTTACAAGCGATGTTCTGAAGCATGGTCATCGGGGTGTGGCAAGTGTACTGAGATCGATACGGGGACGGTCGTTGAACTAGATCGGAATAGTGACCTTCGACACTCCGCCAGCCTAACGTGCATCTAAGCACCGTAGCTAAATAGTACTGTTCCAGGTTCATTTAGCCACGCATACGTCTGTTGTAGCGTGACTAGGTATATTTGAATACATTTTTTTCACTCTTAAAGGTTTTAAGTTATAGTTAGCGTTGTATTAGACCACTTTTTTCTTTAAATGCACCCTTGAATATACTTAGTGTATCTGTGGTTTGAGTTACCCCGCGGAGATGATTTGCTACTATGGATGATATGAAAGCGCGATATAGGTATTCGATCGAACGAACATATCTCGTTTCTATCAAAAACGAGAACAATAGCCAAATTATGCCTTTTTGTTTTTCTTGTAAAGGAAGCCAGTTTTCAACGTCCAGGAGTTATTATGTGTGCATACACGTGTGTTCTATACAGGGTTCGAGATTGAACTGTATATTACATAAGCAATCGTGACCTGTTAACAGCTTGCTGCTTCTGTCAAATGTATTAGCGATAAAAAATTTATTATATCGCATTGATTGCGAGTGCTTTTGTTGGATTGTTTTTCCTAATTACCGGTCGTTATCAGGCACAAACCTGCTACTCCGACAGGCTTGAAAAAACCTGATCCTTACGTGTACATCTTATGATCGCTTGGCTACGTCGTGCTTAGGGATGAGGTTGAACAGATCGGCGAAGCCATTTGGCCTTGAAGCCAGCCATCATGTTAACCACCTGTGCATTACGTATGACTTAGACAGTTGACATTTGTTAATAAATGATGATTCATCTTGTATTAGTAAACAATGAATCGATAAGTAACAGCCCGCCTAAGTATGCCAATTGACTGATCGTTACCCATCACGTTTATAAGACAAAGATGAGCTTGGATGAACAAGATAGAAACTTCTTCGATTACAGGTATCTGGCCTGGGTTGATTTGATTAACTTCTATGGCATAACGGGTTCTTTTTTTGTTTTGCCAAAAGGTGCATATGTGTTCCCTAGACGAAAGGAACAGGTATATGTGCAAGTTCGAGGTCACAAATCGGTTTACTCTCTACGACATATGCGTCATGTTTAATCTGTATGAAGTTACGTGCGGCAACAGACGCTTCTGGAAAACGCGGTTGACGCTAGTGCTAACATTATTTGAATCCTCCTAATCGTTGACTTTTTTATTTAGCTTAGGAATCTTGACTAGTCAAGGCAAGTGGCTGGAGATCCATTTCATGCTATTTAGGGCAGAAATTCTCAGGTTCATAAATTAATCTATGTATTTTTGAGTAGAAAAACCTTCGCAGATTATTGCAATGAGAGGCAGAAAAAAAAACTAACAGAATAAAACGTATAAAGAACAGAGTATCTAAAAGCTCACGGTCCGCCCGCATAATATAAATATATACAATTATGTAATTTACAAAAATACCTCATATGTCTGACTGACTCTACTGGAAAAAGCTAATAATGTTTCCATTATTCAGTAGACAAGTAGAAAATATTGATCCCTTACATCTCTATATAAATTTGTACATCCATTTTTTTGTGCGACAATAAATGAGGCAGTCAGCAAGATCGGAACGTTACAAAAGAGCGACAACTTGTCGTAAAATGTTATCCGGCAAAACAACGGAACGCTAACATATACCGTTAGCGATACTGCCGCTGACGCCAATTGATTTAGTTTAACAAAAACCTTTTCCGAAGCATATCTTCTTAATTTCCCGCGATACTCTTCTGTTGTATATACGGTGCGTCAGATCAGTTAGCCAAGTTACTACTTATGAACTGATCTACATAAGGCGCACACTGGCATTGAGCGATGGAAAAGAAGATATATGTACTTCCGTCACTGACATGTTTGATGAATGTATCATGAAATAGGTTAAGAAATTTCGTTTTTTTTTTTCGTTCGGCGACGGTTATTACCGTCAAGTTTCATAGTGGCTGAATTGGCTTGGAGGAGCGAAAGACGCTGCTTGTCGATGTTGTATAACAACGATTCGATAAGTCAGCATCCAAATAACAACAACCTCAGATTGTGGCTATACTACTCGGGTGGAAGTCTTCTATATAATTTAGACCAATAGGCGGCGGTCATGTCTAGCACACACTTTCTTACTATAAAAACGGCCTGCTGTTTGCGAAGTGTCCTAGTTCGCATATTTGGCAAAACAACAGATTCAGGTTTGAGACAAAAAAAAAAAAAAAAAAACTCTCACATGACAGAGTGTGGTAATGACGATACTCAAACGTAGCGGTGGACGCTCGAGTCGAGCATCTGATTAGGCAATTTTCATAGCCGATGGTTTTACTGCCGTCGTTGCCCTAGTATTGCCATTACGGCTCACTTTATAAAGCGCTTAGCGAATATGGTAGTTGAATAAAGACAATAATTATTACTCACTTAATGGATCTGGCTTTATTAGTTCACATTGCTCAACAAGCAGCTCTCATGAAACTGCTGTTAAACTTATCAAATCATCATTATGTGTAAGTTACTCGTGAAAACTTTACTGTTAATTAAGTTGTCAGGTTGTGGGTGCATCATTGCTTCCACGCGATTAGGTTTGTATGATTTTCTTCAAATTTTTGGGCCTTCATTATACCGTTTGCGCTACTTATGAAGTGCTAACCGTTTGATACTTATCTGAATGCAATTAAGGTACGGATTTGTTTCTGCAACCGCAGCAAAACGTAACGCTTTGACAGCGAGTGCCTATGAAACCTTGCGGTCGTCTCCCAGTCACGTCGGGAGCAGCTCCATCGTGTAGCTTCTCGTATAATATGATACGTACTGCGTATATGTAAAACAGATGTTAAGCGAAGCCCTCCGATATTGTTATACAACGAATATTGCTGCTACACATGTGGCTGTGATTTAATTCACTGTCTTCTTACCGTATTTATTGAAACACCGTTCAGAACACCGTAAGTTGTCGTTGTGTTTTACGAGCTGGCCGCACAAATTTCTGCTAAAACTGTTTTGCCTTTATCCAATTTATTTATTTACCCGACAGTCTGACCCTGAGCTTTCTTTTACCTCGCTGCGAGGCAGTATGTCCTTTAGTATTTTGGTTGATGGACCGCAACGGCTGCTGGGGGCAAAAGAAAAAGAGCGGAACGGTTCTAAACAGGGACGTTGAAAGCTGGAAGCCGCTACAAAAAGAATGCGCTGACAAAACTTCTGCTATTGCCAACTACCGTATGAAGATACGTTTGCACAAACATAACAGGCTGCGTAAGTAATGGCAACCCATGACGCATACGACTGGTAGGCAGTCAGGCAAGAGATGCCGCTGGCAAGATCTGAGGAAGGTGAAAAGCGTCCGTATCCGGATTTTGCAGACGATAAGTATAGATTCTTCTTGTGGCTGGTATCGTATTGGTTGGCCCCGGTGGCAAGCAATGGCAGCTTGCCGGCAGATTTTCGTGCATATCTGCGCAACTTTTTAAACTGTGTTTCCGTAACAGCAGAAAGTATCCGTACCTTTAATACAGCTATTGATATAGTCAGGTTTTTTTGAGCAGGAGAAAAAGGGTATATAATAGGCTGTTGTGGTACAGTCGATTTGGACCCGAACCCCGCTGTGGTACAGCGCTCTAGCGAACGTCGCCGCGCGGCTTTGCACACTCTCTTATGCGATCTCCTGTTCGATATTGGCACAGCAGTTCCGGTATAATATTCGCCATAGGCTTTAGCTCTCTCAGTGCTAGATTCCATAGAGGCGTACGACGTACGATAGCATGACCCCATTTTGGACGACCCTTTAGTAACCAGCGAACAGGGAACGATGGAAGATTGTACTGTTACATACAATTTGGATATTTACCTCTTCAAAACTGCTATTGTGTGAACGCTCCAAAAACAAGGTTTAAATGTTGAATCGGAACGTTGTGGATCTGCTCCTTTATTAAGATATCTATAACGTGTAAATAAAAAAAAATGTATACTCCCATAAAAAAAAAAAGACGATGTCCCTCAACATTTACTTTTCACCGAAAAATTTCAGAAAAGAACAACGCTGATGGAATTATGTACTTATGTGCCACGCAGAAACTTCCCGATGAGAGTAGCCCTTGATATGGCTATCAGCCGAATAGAGCAACTGTTCCTCAGATTAGTTAGTCCGAAGTTAAAATGTCAAAATTGACATTTTGCTATCAGCCCATAACTTAAAAAGTGCAGCGTTCGAAAAGTGAGACAACAGGGTCAAATGCCTACTGTTGGATGTTCAGATCAGAGTCACTAACGTTTCAGTCATATTTTTATGCTTCGGAAGTGAGACTTCTGCTCCAGAGAAGTAGAAGAGGTAAAACGATCATATTATATTTACAACTGATCCTCCTTTATCTCAAAACGTTTGACAATTGGATTGATTAGTATGGTTATGGCTTTGATACGGAGCGATGAGTTGTAAATTTGAGCTTGGTGTTACTCGTGCAGTGAGCACCACAAAATCTAGACCTCTTTTTACTGACAAATGTATTTCATTCTCATCGTTCATAGCATTAAACGGCCTGATCAGCTACTAGTTGAAAGCTTTCACGCGAGCCTGGTTTGTTGTTGAAGTAATCCGTTTTTGAGTCGTCAGCATATTGATATTATGAATGCCTGGACAGTTCGTATGAAGCACGAAAAGATACAACGATGATAAGGTACTGATATATTTAGGGAATCCCTGAAAAGGCATGAAGAATCTAAGATTGTTTTCGACTTCGCCCTGGCCAGGCCATCGGGTCTTATTCCTCCAGTTGAATTTAGTTGAGCGTGCGTTCGGTATAATTAATTTGAAAATCCTCTTTTATTGTAGGAAATAAAAGCATTGAAATCAATCATACGGAGCCACAACAATACTTTTAATTTTTTGTGTATTTTCGTCCCCTCAAATGGCAAATCACCTGCCGCAGCTATTTTAAACAGGTTCTCCTGTGACTAATTATTGTCAAGGTCGAAATGGATAAATCCTAAAAGTTATGCAAGCGCATAGAACAGACAACTTTCGTCGTACAAAGTTTCGATGAGAGGGCTCAACGGCCAAGACTGGTCGGTAGAGTGCACCTATCCTAGAGTGGCTGGAATCTCAACAAGCACTTGGTTCTCGACTGGTCAGGGCCTCTGAGGGCCCTTGACTTAAGCATACTGTATCATACTGAACTTTTCGTAACTAGCTAGCTAGCTATCTTTGCGAACTTTAAGTTGGAGGCTCGTAGTTAAAACTACGGGGACAAGGCAATCGTGTCGACGCATCCAGCAAACAGAGCCGAAGTCGCTCTCCAAGTCCATGAGGAGGATACCACTAAATTAACCGAAAGCAGTGCAGTGCTTGAAATCTTCAAATGCCCAGTTAGGATTCAGGCCGCTCCAAAGATCCAATTGCAGAGGTTCAAGGGGCTCTCACTAGGCTATAATAATTCGCTACCTTTAAGTGCACATAGGTACACGAAAGACGAGAGCGGCGATTGTGACGGCGGAGAAGGTTGCAATTGATCTCCAGAGTTTGGTAGTTAGATTTAAGGCTAAGACAGCGTTAGAAGTAGTGGGGATTCGGTAACTTCGATTTCGCCCATGTGACTTCGTTCTTCTGATAACTTTCGAAGCTACCAATTTGTGTCCTGTGCTTTAGACGGTAGTTAAGAAGACCGTTTTAGACAGCTTTAGAAGACATTTAGAGGTGTCCTATATTGAGGCTCAAACAAGGTGGATCGTAGTTTAACACGCTTGAGAGCCTGACATTTAGAAATGCATTGCTGTGTAATACGACAATTCTAACGACAAACGAACATGTTGTCCACAACTAATTTTTTTAACTAAATAACCATTTTTAAAAATCATCAGAAAATTGTAGAACTACACCTAAACCCTAAATATAGCTATGTGTACAAGCTTGATTACCTAAATGTAAAATTTCAAATTTTACGTTTGTTGCAAACTTGCGTTGTACAGCCTCTTGTACCATTGTATCTGTAATTTTATTTCTCTTCATATTTCGAAGCATTTAAGTATTATTTTTCCCCATTCGGTAACGTCCACCTTACCCTGGTACAGCGTCCGAGCTTTCCCTTCAACTCATTTCAACAACTGTGAGTCGTGGGCGTACTAAAAGTACTAGTGAACTGTGAAAAAAAAGCATTACCAGAATCGATTCTTACTTGGCTCCCGCCTTCGTGTTGTTGGATAGGAGTGCACAGCGATCGCTTGCTTGAGCAAAATGGCGTGCATCGTTTTATCCTCCGCTGACGTGGTGGAGTCGCTCGTTCCCTCGACGTGACTTCGCACCGTTACAACTCTGACAGCGATGGGTGGCAGCCTTTGGGCAAAATAAACGACCTCGATTCGGAATAACATTTTCTGATCTATGAACTTTAGAGCCTTGTAAAATATCCCTATTTTAGAAACAGATCTATATATACACTAGAGATGTGCGCAATACTGATCTCTATCATACTACCTGTATCGGACCTTTTACCTTAACAGATTATTGAAGCAAATTTATTCTGTGCTATATAATCTGTGCTAAAAAGCAGCACCGTTTGTTTCATACAAGGATACGAAGCCTGTCCTCGATATATAGGACAAAGATATAGGAAACGTTTCCCAGGGTAAGGCAACATTTTCTAAAAATAATGTCCCTTTTCATATTACCTGTGATTGTATATATGCCTTTTTGATTTTTTTCAATAGTTGTATAACTTTGAAATTAAAGTCTGAAACCGATTAATCTATAATGGCATTTAATCGGAGAGTTACCGTGGGTATAACTGTATGTGAAAAGAAACTTAAACATGCGCTCGTTTGTTTTATCCTTCTAGTCTGTTAAAGACCAATTGAAATCATGGGAGAAGAGTGGCTGTAGATAATTTTTTAACTCTTTGAGAGAACAAAAAATCTTTGCTAGTTCAGCGTATTGAGTTGCGCTACTACCGTTGCGTTAAATATTTAAGCTTGGCTAAAAGCATACTGTCAACGGCAACGATATGGACAAGGCCATTTCCAATGTGAACTAGCCGTGTAGGAAAAACGCGTTTTTTTATAGATGCCGATTATGCCTCTCAACGAAATTCATCTATAGCTAACCGATAGAGCACCCTGCTACAAACAATCTTCCAGGAGATCTCGAAAGAAGTCATTGTATGTGATGCCGAGCAGTTTTTAATATGAGTAACTCGCTTCGGGTAATAATATAGCGACCTATTTGACTACGTTGAGCAGCTGAAAATCAGTGCTTTCGTTAACACACCTAGACTAGATAAGGGCCAAGAATTGACATCTGAAACTTTACATTGGAGGTTCGTGGAGCTACATGGACCGCTCCGGTTTTTCGTGATAAAAAGATGCTGATTTAGAGACCTAAAGTTTGAATTTTTTGATGCACTTGACTAGATGATTGATTGGTATAGTTTGGATCCTTTTCCGGCAAACTTTGAAACATAAAGTTACTTGGAATAACAAATTCTTTATTTCCGAGTTCTACGAACGTTTAGTGAACTGTACATAAGCAAAAATATAACTGTATTTTTCCAGCCACAGTCCCAAAATAGAGCAAGGAGTATTAAATCACTACACTGTATTAGATGATTACCTAGTCGATGAGAGCTGTATGTATTTAACAAAATAGGTGAAATTATATGGGCTTATAGGGTAATCTGTCCAGTGAGCATATATGCTTCTGATACGATTAAGCTCTTGTTTAAAGATGTTTATAATAAACCACTATCGCATTTTATATATCACATTACTGAGGTTGTTTTTGAAGAAATTGCGACAACTGCATTTTAAGAACTTGTCGCTAAAAAAAATACCATCGTCAACAAATGTCCAGTATTCATATCCGGCTCGAATGCCCCGTACCGCATTGGCAAAGGCAAGCTCTTGGCACATATTTGCAACCCAAAAAAGGTCCTAATATTATACTAGCTTAGGGCTTCAACGGACATTTTTGGTGCATTGTGTTTATTCGGAGCATCGACGTTACCGTTAGACGAAAAAAATTATCACGACTGTATTTTCATGGTGCATTGAGCTCGCAGGCCAAGAAGCCTAAGTATTACACAACTAGCAAAATGTATTGTACTTTTAAATATGCGGTAATTAGGAACAGCTTAAACGTTGTACCCAATTGATTAGCCTGAATCTTTGTCTATTAGGCGACCACATACAAACCCGCTTTGGTAGTACCGCCACTACTTGTGGAAACGTAACTAAGACGTATCTTTTCTTCCGTTTTGTAGAAAGTGGTCTATATATACCATAGTGATCGTATACTCAAATCCCTGATTTCATACAAAATAAAGCTGAGAGAGACAGCGTGCAGCTCGAGATTTCTCGTGAACAGGTGCAGTTACTGCAGGCAGATTTTGTTCCTGTTAGGATGGCAACTGGGCAATTTGGTGTGAGCAAGGCAACCCAAAGCTGCAAAAGCGGTCGCAGTTCCCAATGAACTCGCTTGTAGGTTAGTAGTGTATCTGGCCTAACATATAAGGATTATGCAGAACTCCACCAGTCAGGCCAATTATACGTAGGTTTGTCAAGAAACTAAAAATCAACCTACCATCGCGAGTAGAATAAATGGAAGTGTTTCGTGATGTTCTTTCTAGCACAGCGCAATCAGCTTCTCATGCAATGCCCCAAAAACATGCCCGTTGCAAACATGCGCATTGATTGTTAACATCAAAATTATGTAATTAATCGAAATAAGGGTAGATAATGCGTATCCTTTTTAATACGTTACCATGACAGCCAGACACATGCAGCCATGGTAGGTCCAAATTTCTTCGTTGACAGATGGTTACTATGGCATATCGTTGCTACGCCGCTTCATAGGCTCGTAAGAGAAAGACCGAAATAAACCCAACGGGTCAAGTGTTATAAGTAAAAAGCTCAATGTCTTTAATTAAAGACCGATATATTTATGGACCCGCCAAACATGATTATGCCCAAAGGACTATTTGTTGCCTTAGTAACCGTACAGAGGCTTGGATAGATATTAAAGAAGACATGTTACTAGATGCACTATTAGGAAAGTTCTCTGGAAATCGGTCAGGGTGGGTCACAGAAGAATAATTCTAGATTCTGTTCGGCATCTGGTCGCGTCTATTCACCGTACCTTAACTAAGCCATGGCTGCTAGTCAAAGCTCATACAGGCTTCATCTGTACAGACTCATTAGTGTGACCGAGTATTTTTTGGACGACAGTGTCCATACTCTAACCCTTTACGACGTAGACATTGTTAAAACATACGACAAATTCATAGCGTGTCTTTGGATCACCTGAAGTTCCACTTTGTAAAGTTCACCAGAATCCACTATAGAAGTATCACAATTCACGAGGTAGCTAAGCTTACCAAAAGTGCTTACGAAAGATCCTTTGAGATGAGGATGAGAGAGAAATAGCAGATAGCTTTGTGTGCATGAAAAGTGACTATTTCGTTTAACAGCACGGGTTATTAATAGGAATCTTTGGACGAGTTAGGCCGGTCGAGCTACTGCAACGCCATTTCAACAAGATGGCTATTGATCCACGAAGGGAAATTCTGTTGCAAACAGTTTCGTTGCAGACTGCCACGTCATCTTAGAACGAAAGGGGCCGAGTTCGTAAATCATCCGTTATTTTTACGGACTGTTGACAGGATACATGCGTTTGTTGTAGCTCCCTGGCAAAATCAATTATTTCCAGTTATTCTCGGCAAACAAATATACCGTGCATTTTGGTATCGCCGTTTAGAAAATTAAAAACCAATCATTATAGTCATATCTGATAGTGTTTAGGTAGCTCCTATTGGTTTCTTTGCATGGAATTATTAATGGTTTATCTAATTTCCACTTCTGGCCTAACGATGTGGTTATGTACGGCTAAATCATGCGACCTATATGCGCTAATGCGTAAGCAATTTCAACTGATATTTTGTCGAAGATAAAAAAATTATTGTTTAATTTTTGTTTATTGTTTTTATTTAGCCACGAGATAAGGAATCTTCTCTCATTAGCTTGCTCGACTGTTGTGCTAAATACATTTTGGCCCAAAATCGTCGTCCACGTAACCATTTTTCGGAAAATAACATGTCTCTAATAAAATAGTAATAAGCAAGCATAGCAAGTTCTGGATGTAACATTGCAAATTCTCTAAGCGTATCCTGGAGCTGCTGAAGATCAAGTATATAGTCTTTGCATCGCTGGCAGAGGGATCTTCCTCTGAATGGTGCTAATCAGACACGACGGACGTGTTTTATCTTCCGAATGCTGTTGATCATATTGTTTAATTTCTAGTTAACCATATGTCAATTTGCTGCCACTCAGTTTATTGGATTAATAACTTTTCTCTCGTTCATTACTAACAGTGATTTTTTTACAATTCTAATAGTTTTTGGATTTCAGTACGTCAGGAACGTGGGATTCAACGGTCTTCTGCGCTAAGAAGATATGGTCGCTAAGCTTCGCTCACATAACGACGGCCGTTATAGTTATAATGAAAAGCTAAGCTCTCGTTCATCCCGAAATTCTAAGAATTCCCAAAATGTAGAACTCCAACCCTAACCCACTGAAATACCTCACCTAAAGGCCATGACCAGAAGCAGGAGGAAAAATGAAAACGAAAAAAAAGACACCATATACGTGACACGACTGTTTGGCTTATAGGGTAGAATTAGGTGATTGTTTTGGAACTGTCAAGTTGACTCTGAAAGTCTGACTGCTGGAAATAACGCCCTTTGATTCGCTTTGACATCTGGTGCTCCAAAGTGGTAACCCATGAACAGTGTAACATGAGGGCACGAAATGGACACGCATGTTTAATGGGTAGATAACGTAGTTGCTTATTAAACATGGACACAAGTGAAATGGTACTAGTGGTCCCGAACGGGCTATATATACAATTTATATTGTGCTGAGGATCAAGCGTGCAGAGCAGCGCTCATCGACAGTATCGAGCCTAAGATTCGAAACGTTTATTTCTTGGCCTACATCTTGAGCTTTGAGAAATAACGATCAACTTGGAACAGAGCTGATAATGGGCAGTCAACATATTTGCATACGTCTATAATATAAAAAAACGTCCAGATTAACCTAATTCTGTAGGGCATTACGAGACACACCCGAGGCGCTTTGAAGTCGTTGTTCCCTGTTTTTCGCACACGATAACAATCATTTGCGATGGCACAGTGGTCCTGAGTAACCGCTCGTTCGTATCCTATAGCAACCGTTATTATAACAACGAACTCTAATGAATCAGCTTCAAAGCAATATCAGACTCGATTATAAGCACGATGCGTACCTAAAAACGTACGCTTGTTATTCTTTGTATAAGCTGCTACGAAAATGCGTTTATCTGTTTTGAGCTTCGTTGGATTTGAGGGCTATTGTACGAAGGGTTAAATGACCAATTTACTAACGTCACTTCCTATCTTGCCTGTCTTACAAAAAATTGATTTTTCCTAAATTCTTTTCTTATCTAGCCTTGCCCAGTATGCAAATTACTTAGCAGATGGAACTAATCGAAAGTAAGGTTAATATTAACGATTCGTAAATATCTGCTGAATGATAATATACGCGGCTCTTACGTTGTGCGTGATTTCTTTTTTACTGACCTCTTTATTAGGAATGATATGCTCCTATAACACCGAAGTAAATGTATCGCTCCTCGAAGAACTGAGATGTCTAGTTATTGAAGGCGTTTGTCTAGTTGAAGAAAAGAACAAGACTGGTAGTTTGCGATATAAAAAAAAGCTGCTTTCTCTTGGCAGGTCTTATTTAAAGTTTGGTCGTAAAGCTACTCCGCACATTAGCTGTAGCAAATCCCAAAAATAGTCCAGTTCATTTTCTAGTTGTGATGGACAAACGCTGGACATTTTAAACATGAAATTATAAGAACTCTCCTCAGGAAGCTTTCCATCATTGCCCTTGGTTTTGTGACGTCGTAAAGACTGATCTGATCATTACAAACCCCCGCGTACATCTAACATAACGCTTAGACAATCAATCGTATTTCTTCGAAACAAAGCCCTATCACAGTCTACGCAGACTACATAAAGGGCAAGCACAAGGTCTTTACATGTGCGTAACTTCGACTATTTCGATCCTAGTTAGTCGCGAGCTAGCCATTTCCAAGTGGAGTAAGTTATTAGCAAACATCGTCTAAAGGGGAAACTTTCCTGTTGAAGGAATGCTACCATCCGGCAGTTATCAACGGCTCACTTTGTAGGTAGACAGAGATCTTAGCCATTATGGATTGCTGGGAGTTCGAAAGAGGATAAGGGGAGGGTGATGTTGTTTGCACGGGTCTCGCATGCATAGGATCGTTTCTCAGGACTAGTAGGGATAGCATAGAAATACTTCAAGCTATATACAGACCACCGGCAATGAATTTCGCGACGTGCGGCGTGACACAAGCGTATCCCGTTGTCTAGTCGCCTGCATGTACATCTGCTTCGAATGAACTTCCGTTGAATTCATTAAAATAGCCAATGACAGAAGTGC
Source organism: Varroa jacobsoni (assembly GCF_002532875.2). Lineage (NCBI taxonomy): Eukaryota > Metazoa > Arthropoda > Arachnida > Mesostigmata > Varroidae > Varroa > Varroa jacobsoni. The sequence continues at coordinate 236,029 of NW_019213664.1, forward strand.
CTCATGCGCGACTTTTCTGGAAGGTTTGTTGAACAAACGTTTCAAAGCCCGATATATGACCTAGGCAAAGGTCGGAACTTTTTTGTTATAGACGTTACATTCGTAAGTACGGGAGCATGCTAGTTGGCATTAAATATATAAATACATCGCATCAATCGTCTTGGAACGGCTACGGAATGTAGCTAAATGCAGCTGGTCAACCAATTTTTTCAGAGCTGACATTTGGATCCAGTTGTACATGATTGGTTGTAAAAAAATCAGCCTAAAAGTATGGAGAGGTCGTGGAAAACTCTCAAATACCCAAACTGTGATTAGGCAATTCAAAAGATTTCGTACATTCGTGTAGCCTGTGCACGCCTCTTGTAAAGTGTACGAAATATATATAGTCGGAAGCAAGAAAGAAAGAACTTTACCTGCCATCATCCTTTACTGTAGAAGGATCTTCTTGAAAAAATTGATACAGAAATCGATGTTATTACCTTTATGAAATTATTGGTTTTTTAGGTAATAGATTTGCAAGCAACGGTGGGTAACCGAACCGTAGAACGCGAACAGCTGGTCATTCAGCAACAAACAGCTAAAGAAAAAGAAAGCTCACAGTCGCATCATAAGCGCTTAGCGCACAATCCTCAACATAGCAAGGCTCAACGACGAGGACGCAGATTCACACTTGCAAGTACTAAAACACGTAGCCAATTGTAACAGTGAACACTGAGTTTCGGTCTAATATCAGCAAAACCAACAAATTCAGTGGACTGACAAATGGTGCCTCAGAGAGCGTAGGGATCCCAGTAAAAGAAAACATCGTATTCTAGTTGTGCCAAATCACGGATATCGTTAGAAACTTTCCGCACTCCGTCCATGTAGTAAAAGTATATTTGTATCACGCCCAGATTCCGCTTTCAAGCCGCAAAAATTGTATCGAAGCCTCTTCTTATCTGCTACATGCCCAGTTGCATGCATACTACGGCTGTTTCTATGTCGAAGTACCTGACAGCAACATGCCATCAATTACCCCACTGCGTCCATGTTTGTTGAGGAGACTGAAGTGGCATACATTATCGAGACCTAGCCGATACTTTACCGCGTCATCTGCTGAAATATCGAACAGTGAATTTAAAGATATCTATGAACACCGTAGTAGACCAATCGGTGGAGGAGTCCTGATCCGAGTAAATAAGATTGCATACGGTAAAAGCATGACGAAAATCGTTGCTGATTCAGGACCGCTCGCACAAGTCGAGTGTACAGTTGTTCTTGCTAGAAGCTTGAATCAGACTGGCATAAAGTACATCGACTAAAGCTGTTTTTCCAAACAGCATTTACAAACCTAACAACGATAGCCTATCAAAACAAGAAATGTTCCTAAGTCCTTGCCGTAAAACAGGACAACAGCAGCTTGTTACCGACCCAACGAAAGGGTCTACAAACACCATCGCAATCTGTTAAGCTTTACGCGCTACTGACCACGCAATGGTCACGTTTACAATCTCGCGCAACTCTGACTCTCAACATTAATCGTCGTTGTTCCTAAAAAGGGGGATTACGATCGCGTGATGTATACTAATCCACTAATTAGTTAGTTTTCCTCCCTTTGTCGCAATGTAGGCATGATGCCAACGAAAGCCCCCAATAGTCAGGAAAAGACTGACGCTTACACGCAGCATATTCTTCGTCAGCTTAAAACAAAACATAATAATCAAACGATCATTCCTTAACTAAATTAATCACAAAAGACGTTGGTAATGGGAGCAGAGGAGTAAAAAAGGTTGCATCGTTCAGGGTTGAAATTCACGCACAATTCACGGGTACATTCAGCGGCGCCTCAAGGTGATACATAGTCTTAATTCTATTAATAATGTTTGCTAATGATGCTGTAAAAGCGTATGTTCTCTGTAACGTTTTTTAGTGCCCGAGGAAATTAGTCATCGTGCCCTTAGCGTTCATCGATGTTCCAAAAAAGTCTGCATATGGTAAACAACCCCGATACCTCGCCAGTTGACCTCGAGTCTTAGTTAAATGAACGAGCAATCCAGCAAAGCGAGACATCTGACGGAATATCCCTAAGAAAAACACCGGGGGAGTGAAGTTTCCAAGCTGTTTCAAACTGTTATCGTCAGCTCAGCCTGATCTCAGTAAAAAAAAGTATAATGTCCTGCGACGATACAAATAACGAAGGCCCGACCTAGAAGGGGCAGTTCGCGTATCGGCCGAAACACTTTGTCGTCATACAACTGCCAGACACAAAAGAACTGGATATTCGCAATGAATGCCACTAGTGTGCAGGATGGCCGGCTGGATATTGGTACCAGGAGGCACTACAGATATATATTGGGTTCTGTTTACGTGTGCAAAGATTGTACCAAGCGCACGGGTCAGCAGCATCGCTGTTTCCCTTGGATTCGAAAGAGGTCAAGCC
>NW_019213664.1:238547-257266 GCF_002532875.2 Varroa jacobsoni
GCAATGCTTGGATAACATTGTCATATTGATTTTTCCATTTTGATAAATATGAATATCATTTGCTTTTATTTTTCTAAGTGTAATTGATAAATATCTATGTTTTCCGGTATCTATATATATAACGTTATTGTTGTTTCAGATACGCGTGTGTTTAAACGTTCGAGCGTCGTGTGATTTGCTTATTACGTTGACATATCCGTTGATAGGAACATACATCCGATTTTGAGAAGATAAGACACAGCTGTCACATTAGAATCGAGAGCTTTGTTTTGCGACTTACTTATAGCGCGATCATTCGAGACTAGTAGTTTTTTTTAACTAACGTGTATAATCCACGAAGGGTGACGACGATCTCAGCTCCTCATTGCTAAAATGAGCCTGCTTGAATTAGCATTGTAAGCAATTTTTGCTTCTTTTTTGTCAGGCTTCTTACTTGGGATGTATATGGGTCAGTCGGTTGCAAGTGCCCGCGGAGCAATATGCTTATTTGATGGTCGCCGCTACCTGCCTTAATAGTTTACTAATTGAAACAAACGCAAACATAAGTTCATATTTTCTATATTATTTTGGTACTAGCTTGCTGCTCATTTGATAACGTTAACTAATAAAGACATTATTTCTGTTACGCTTTATTGACACGTCCGCAAAAGCGCGGTTCACGGCAGTGCATCACTTGAGCAATGCCTTTGAATCCAAAATAGTAGCTTGCTGGTAAGTTATTTGTAGTTAGAACTTAACAGGTTGCCTATTATTTGCCAAAAACAGAATTTCTTCTATAAGATCACAACATGTGTAAGTACGCAATGAACTATCCGCAAAGCAAGCTAATGATAAAAACCGATATACAGGTAAGTGTATGTAGCGAAGGGAATCAACGAAAGGCTTTTTTGGAACCATTGCACTTTGTCGTTTTACGGGTATGGCTATATAGCACACATAAATCTCCTTGATGGTGAAACATCTAGAATCGATAACCGATCCTAGAACCACTGTGCCTGTATAAAACCTTTAACCAAAGGTGACTGCTCGGCCGCCTCAGTCGTTTGTCCTGTTAGAAGTGTGTATGAATACCTAATGAAGTAGTGCTCAGCAGTTAGCGCCATTACCATCATTACCTTCCCTCCCAGGACAAGATGCAAGATTATGATTCTTAACCTAATATCAGAGAGCATCGTTAGATACAGACGTTGACGGTATCACGTTTTTCACCTACACAAAACGGGGTAGGTCTAGGCACATAGTCAAGCGGGCTGCGTTTGGCCTCACGTTAGGGTGGATTACCTTGGTGTGCTGTTTACTCTGCGGCAAGATTGCATAAAGGCTTAGATATTGCATAACATAAAGCCGCAATTTAATCCTTGCAGATTTCTCCCGACGGCCGAGATTATAGTTCTTGCTGGCGATAGCATCAACTACGTTGCAAACGCCCGTTCGTAGGAAATGTTTTCGTTGAAATTGCCGGAAATCTTTCCGCTCTACTGCAGCGGAAGCATTTCTAATGCCGCAAGAGATATCATCAAGGGAAGATTACCAGTAGTCTCCAACATGAAGATCTGCATTCTAGAAGACAATCTAGGATTAGGTGAGGATGACGCCTTTAAGAAAGGACGCCTTCGCCTGCTTCCCTTGAGTCTAATCGCGTTAACACAAAGCTCTTCATCAACCAAAAAGATCAAGTGAGTGAATCTAAGTGGCAAAAAATATGTGCGCCTGTAGAAATATGAGGTTTGCTACTGTGTCCGATGTGATTTCACCAACTATAGAAGTTTATTATTTAGTTCAGGTTTATTATTAAGGTGTTAATCTGTTAAAATGGAAGTGCTTAAGGTTTGATTCTGCTGATGAACTTAACTTAATTACTAATCAATTTGAGCGCAATACAGTTACTTTCTATAAATAGTAGGCAGCGGTACTTTCCAAACACACAATTCGTCATAGCAACGGTTATCTAAATATGGATCGATAACCGTATAGATAAACAAAATAGGCAAAATGGCGTGCATAGATCCAAGGCCGATTTTTTTTAAGGAGCTAGCGCCTAGCTGTTCGCTGACAAATATTTCAGGACTTGAAAACCGTTGTGTAAAGCACGTGATCACCAAACGTACTAAATGTTGTTTTTTATAAATATTGATGAAAAAATGAAATGACAAATCATCATCAGGCTCCTATTCTTTATCGGTTGATCAGACAACAATCACAAAAGCGATGTCTCTGAAGTAATGTCGAAGAAGTACCGCTACGCCTAGCTAGCGTTTCTCAATATCAGGGCAGATCGAGGCGAAACGTGTTCGATATGTTATACTGTATGTATATAGTAACCAGGAACATAGTTTCGGGCCATTCATACGGTGCCATGTAATATTCTCGGGCTTCACACTCTACTGATTTTTTTATGAGCTTCTATTATTTATTGCAAACGGAATAATCTACATAAAGGATAAATCGAGGTATTTATGATAGGTTATCTTTACCCCTGGCTGAGGTTTCACGCTCGCCGCACCGGCTAGCTTATCTTAAATGTAACGGCTGTTGTAGCACGAAGACGAGCCGTGAGCTTTTGCGCTTAGTCATTTTGATTCAATACGGTATAGCATCGTAGCATCGTTACTGGACGAAGGGGAGCAAAATTTGTCTTCCGATACGCGTTAACGGGAAAAACTGAAGCTTCGGAGCTTAGCGATGCTATGAAACACAATGTTTGCATGACTACTCTAGATACATATCTACAAATACGCTCACCGAAAATATCATTGATAAAAACTTCTGTCGCCACGTTACATTGTCAACGGCCTATGATTCATTAGTTCCAAGTGTACCGTGTGAATAACTGCTAGGTAAAGAAACCCTCGTTGAAGTTGGCCCAGTTTAGGGTGAACTTATGGCCAGCGCGGTGCATCAACTCACCGTAACAACTTACTTATCTCCCGGTATGTTCAACAAAAAACTTCGCCTTGGTTTCTATATGTGTTAAGCAATTATCCTCTGTCTACATGCGAGCGCTTTCGTCTGGACGCTACTTCGATTAAAGAAAACTTTTTTTACACCAGGTGGGCAGTGTGATTCTAATGCACAATGCAAACAAAGGAAGATGTTTATAAAACAAATATACTAACAGTATACATTTGAAACAGCGAAAACATGACTAATAGGACGACCATCTGATAAAATAACTTATGTTATGGTGAAGTGGATTCACGTATCATCCAAGTTTTGCCTTTCATTACTATCCATAAATTATATGATGATCTTTAAGCCAAAGTATATCCTTGCACCCGTAGCTTCACTTGATGTAGCATCAAGATATTTGCATATCGGAAGCGGCCGGTTTTCGACGACTTTGTTGGTATCTGAGAAATACGGCTGCCTTATTTTCAAAAGGTAAGCGCTACGAATCGTGAAATATGCTTGGTGTAATAAACCTTTTGTGATGGAATCATCGGTTAGGTAATCTTAAAGCCACGGATCTACTCTGTCTGAAATGAAAGAGAGGTTGCATACGTTTCTTCTATCTTTAACATCACGAATACGCATTTATTAGAAACCGATGGAGCTAAGCAAGGTAGGCAGAACAGCGGCCACTGACACTTCGGCGGGTCGCCCCTTACCTATGTTAACCAATTTCCGTACCTGTGGTTGCTCGTTCTAGCGAACGGCAGAAGCTCCACTGCACACCTCACCAAAAAATACAGAAAAGCAATTTTATTTATGGCAATGGCGCTCAGCTTGCTCCGCCTCAAAATGGCTCCAATCGCAACGTGAATGAAATACGTGTCATTTGGAAAGAGCCTACAACAGAGGACCTTGAATAATTAAATTGCATTATAGTCCCGTTCCTTAAAAGAGAACTGGGACCACACATAGTAACCCGAAATCGTCTTATGTATCTCCTAGGCGACTCGCCATTGCTGTCCGAGCGCTTACGGCATCGTTTTGAGCTCCCAGTAAGGAAAGCTTTCAGGACGAATCTTTGGGGGGACAACAAACAAAAATTTGTGGAGATTTCTTTGCTTTGGGTGCTATAAGTAGAGCGGTTGTAAGTAAAGTCCACAGCAACGGTTAGAAACGGACGAACTGGCTAACGAGCCACAACTTCACTTGCTTTGTTGTTACCATGGAAAGAGGTAGATTTTCACGAGCCTAACGTTGCATAGAGATGTTCCGGCAAAATTACGCTTGGTACCACACTGCTCGTCGCTCTGCCGCTTTCTGGTACGGTTCTTAGGACATCTGGCAGACCTTTCAAATTAGTTGTATGATTTCAAATGGTTTTGTATATACATCTTTTCCTATACTGGAACGTTATATTGTCGACCTGTTTGAAGTCTTCTTCAACTTCTACCAACAAAGCTAAATAAAAATTTTATTAAACTAAGTAATCATCTAGTTCAAGTAATACGGTACGTTTCTATAGTTGTAATAAAATATCCTGGCTACGTTGCAAAATAACGAAGCCACAAAGACGGTTACGAGTATCCAAAGCGGCCAATCATTTCGACAAAATTGGATTTGTGCCTAGTTTCCCAAAATCAGTTTTGAGGTCGGCTAAGTTACAGATTGTTACATGTTTATTCAATAGTTATAGATATAGAGTTAATCGTAATGTATATCTACTCGTGTGTGTTGAATATTTATGGCCCATTACAATCGGTTTCCGCTCAAGAAACTGGGCACGTTTCTATTTCCTAAAGCTGGTGGAACTGATATCGCTGTTCCTATCTTATGCGTGTATGTATACGGTTATCATAAGAATATAAAGATGGCTTCATTAGTATTCGCCGAGACCTTCTAGGTCTTAGGCGGAATCCCAAGATTCTTTGTATTATTATGCTTACAGAACCTTCGTATTGTACCGGACAGATCATTTTATAGCGATTGATCGATGTTACTACAATTCACTGGTAGTGCGGGATCATTTTCCACAAAATCATATATTTTATTATAATCTGTAACACTTTTCTGTGTTAGGTTTAGCAGATTAGCGTCACACAAAATCCGGCAGCTTTGTTGCCCTCGTAATGAGATCGACTTGTCTACCTAGCGCAAATGACAGTGCCTGTCTTTTGCAGGCTCAATTGACGATCTGTATGAAAACAAAGAAGCTGCAACGTTAACAAATTATTCTATATAGCAATCAAAATGGGTGACATAGTTATCAAATAAAATAATACAATTTTTCACAACGCGAGAGGCACCACTTCGCCTTCGCACAGATAAGGTCGCTAGGTGTATTACATATGCTAAACCTCGTTTGGTAAATAAGCAAACGTGTGCACACAAATGACACAATATCTTGAATTCGTCATGAGGAGTTGGGCCGAAGTCAAACTTAGCGATCTGTTATCAATGGCAGATCCCAGTGCTTTTGCTTTTTCTTTGTATTAGTACTCCCACTGTTACCTTTTCCGGCTCTTCTAGATTCCACATCGGCTTGCTTTTTCCATAGCTGCCAAAACGCGGCTTTCTCGTCACGGTACAAAAATCCTTGAAGTGACAATGTAGTTCTAGCTTCGTTGCTAGACGTTGATCGATGAGAGTTGACTCTGGCGTTTGCAGTCGCCACATGATGCGTACTTCAGGCATCAACGGCCCAAGCAGGGACGGTTGAAACAGCTAGAGACCGTATGCGAACGGAAATGAATCTGTCTGTCCGGCAAATGTCGCAACGTAGACTGCCCCAAACTAGGATGCCAGCAATGCAAAGAGAAGGACGAAGATGCGACGGCAGCGACGCTGATGCCGTTGGAGGGTGTCACATAATCCTGACTCATGTGGAATTACGACTAGAGGTGAATCAGCTGGAGAGGATATGGGGGCAAGTTGACACTGCTATTTCGGTTGAGCCCAGCTGCGTAGCTGTTTGCGGAACTAGAAAGTTCTGTTGAACTGTGTGGAACAGAGAGATATTTGCTTAGCGACAGCGAAAGTTAAGGGGAAACAGAATATACACTAGTGTTGTACCGTGCGTTTTAGTGTATACAGATATTCGGAGAGTTGAAGAAAGTGAAAAGGATTTTAGCAGTGTGAAAGAGTTTTTGTTGCCACGAAGCCCATCTATTATGCTTAATCACTGTAGATCAAGTAGGGTTAACCTTGTTATTCAGTACTTTTTGTTATTTGTCTCTGACTTCTTTTCAAGCCACTTGACCTAATTAGTAAGTCCTGAGGGATTTTTGCCGTCGGGCCTTTTTGAATGTGTATGCACAAGAGCCGTCATACAGTATTTTTGGGTACGCAAAGAATATGCTTATTCAGGAAACTCTGGAAACGGTGTGCGTATGTATTATCTTCATAAACGTGTTTAAAATATTCATGTGAAAACTCCGGCTTTTTTGCCATCTTTCAATTGTTAGAATAAAAACCTAATCATAAGGCTTACATTATTTATACTGAGTATGCGTCGAGAGGAATCTTACACTGCAGCATATCGGTGCAGGCATGCAAAGAGAATGTCCTTCAGGTCTGGGAAAGGGCTATAATTAGCATGTTCAGCTCTTTCTTAAGAACAAAAAACTCACAAAAGTGGCAGGCTGGGTAGTGCGGCATGCAATAAACACCGATATGTACCTAGCTAGAAATGGTTTTTAGACCTAGATTTGCAAATTATATCGTCTCACAAACTACATACACACGGCACGACCCCAGATTACTTACACCATATAAGAACTATCTGTTTTGCCGTTGCTTAAAATTAGCTGTGAACGTAATACAGAACAAATATCTAAAACGGGTCAGGTAATTAATTAAAACCGATGATCTGATGGACATTATAATTACATGTTTTCATTTAGGTGGGGATCGTATCGCCTTGTTCTCGATTAAAATAAAATGTACATTATGAACAATATATGGATTCTGAGAAAATAGAATAATTATATTTTATTGCTAGCAGTATAATTTCACATAATAATAGTGATATAATAATAATAATAGTAGTATTCTGTATAATAATTCTTGATACCAGTTGTTACCAAGCGGTCAAATATAGACTTGATTACCATTAGAGTCGTTAATGTGACTTGTTTACTTTTCGGGAAAACATGAATTATCGAGTTATCAATTAAGCTGCCATGACAAAGTTTGCCACTCCGTCTTATGATCGAAACAAAACAAAATTCTCATTACCCTAGGGCAAAGCACATTTCCTTACTAACAATATACCTTACACAAGCCAAGCATGATGTAACGCTAGCTCAAACTCTATCATGCCCACAAAAAGATCTTTTGTTAGTTAAAGTTCCTTAACACAAAACTTACAAACAACTTGTTTGTGACAGACGCGAATGTGAGCTTTGTTGGCAAACAACTTTTCCCAGAACAAACACTGAAGGCTACCTTTATAAATCGTTGACAAGACAATGTTATCTATCTGAACCTGGCAATAACTATTTCAGAACAATGTTCCTTTCAACCAGCTAAATATTTAGTATGGTTCCTAAATTCTACGTCACTTAGGGAAAGAAGAAGGCTTAAAACAGAGACTAGCACATTAGACCTCCAATTAGAAAGGAAATTTACCCGATGGACTCACAAGCAAGTTCAGCCAAGGTGGTCTGTTCTACCCACGTTACAGAATTAACATTTGTGTCTGACAGGTCCCTCATTTGTAGACAGCGTACCCTGTTTAATGCTATCTGGCAGTCAACAAGTCTGAGATGGAAGCCAGTGTTATTCCCAAAGGAAAAGTCAACTAGCTTTTAGCCTTGTTATGGCGTCTAATTGCAGCGAGAGAACGTTACGTTCTCCTCCGTTTTCGTACTTTCGTACTTTTTCGTTCTCCTCCTGGCCTCCCTTGCTCCCTCAAGGAACATCACGAACACATCGACACTTCGCTTCATGTGGCCGACCTCGTGCCTCGCAACCTAAGGAGTTGTACATCTTGGCATCAACGTTACGACGACAAACGCAATGAAGTGTTGGAAGAGGAGTCGCTTTGAAAATTGACATCCTTTGCTTCAGCACAACTAGCGCTGAATAAGTGCCCCATTCTTTCTATCCTGATATCGAAGTACCACTAAAAGTACTAACATCAACTCGCTACATCAAACAAAGAGTTTGCCAGAGTTTTGTACCCTTTGACGCCCATTTTAAAAATAACGACAGCTCTGTTAAATCACGCTCATGATTGTTTTTATAGGTTTTAATATGATTGAGCTCGACTTTCTGAGGGTCGATGCTTAAGAACTGTTCGTTTTTTCGTTCGGGTTTATCGGGGCGGACGTATCACTCTTCACAAAGGATTTTCTAGAAAAATACAATTTTTCTTGGACTCTAGCGTACGTAAGTATCAGAAAGAGGGATAAAAGTGCAGAAACGTCGACTCCAATTTTTCCGGATACCAGGCCTAGTTTCTGAACATCGGAAAAGCCGGAAAAACCTAGAAAATCGGCACCGATTTGTTCGATTTGCTATGCATAGATTTTGTCATAAATTATGTACGGATAGCAGTTACCATGACGTGAATAAGATTCGATGCATTTGTAGGCCTTACGAGTCGCCGTTTAGTACGTATCACTCAATAGAGAGCACACGTGCCTCGCCTTCAACTTATTGTACATGCACACCAAGTTTTAGTCAATAAATAGTGATGAATGATGTTGTGAGTTTGTGCAAAGTACGTAGTGGTTACCTCCACGTTACCCCACTTCACAGAGCACACAAGGCTCGATATAATATTACTTAATGAGGATAATTTTTTAAAAGTTATATGTTTGCAGTTGTGGATTCTATGATGTGGGGCAGGTAAGACTATAATAAAAAAAGTCAACTGGTTGCTTTTCTCCTTTATAGCCCAGCTTAGGTCCAAAACATATGCACTTAAAATGTGTTAAAAGTCTGATAGAACTCATTTCTGAAACCAGCATTTCCTTGTTAGATAGAAACTACTTGCCCGATTTAGCTTCCATTTTACCTAACCTTATCTTCTCCTACGTGTCAACGATACAATGAGAAAGTTATCTATGTTTATCAGATTCCCTTTTGACTTCTGCATATGACACTGCCTTTTCATTCTCTATATATGTATGTATAGGCTACATTTCATTTTTCAAGTGTCCCTAGCAGACGATTGCGTCGTCGGGAAGCCGGCCTCTTTCTATTCGTTAGAAAACGTGCGTCGGAGAACTGGATCGACCGACGATAAGACGGTATTGCCGAATGGCAACTGTTGCTACTACATAGGGATGGTATAGAGAACTACAACGACGGCAAGCAAGCCAAACTAACAGACGATGCCTGGCTGGCTGTTTACCGCCAGCAGGGACCCCAGGGAGTTCTGTGGCAGGAACTGTGATGCCTCTACCCATAACAAGACTGTGAGGCACACGACGCATAGTTTCTTCCAGCGCGATTCAGCCCGTACTGCCTTCTGACCAGAACAACGGCTCTCTGTCACTTGGGACTTTCGTTGTCTTTTATATGAGTGTTGATCTCTTTGTGCCGCCATCTGACAGTTTCCCTTCATCGCAACTTAGCCCGCAAGTCGTCAGCTCGCCCGAGTATAGTATAGTATATGCCGTAGGGGATTCCCGACGGTTTTCAGTCTGCACTGCTTGCAGTCAGTCTGGCTACTCTTCATTGTTAAAGCCGTTTAACTATTAGCAAAGGTTAGTGGTGCGTGTTATTCGTTTGAAATGGACCCTCCCTGGCCTCACGACCCAGGCAGCATAGGACGCACTGGTGAGAAATGAAGAGCGTCGGCTGCGAGAATACCCTATCAGCAAAATACTGGCTGGCCGATTCTGCTGCGTTGAAAGGTCGCTAGTACTATTGCTTTTATCGTTACTGCTTCGACTGCTTCCATTCTCGCAGAGGCAAACGTGTGGCCAAAAAAGCGGTAAAGGGGGCAACAAAGCGGCATACCATGATTAACAAGAGTAGAGGTTTTTTTTTTGTCTATAGGACTGCTACCATTAATACTAGTAGTAGTAGTAGTAGTAGTAGTAGTACCTATTAGACTCTGTTACGTGAGTATGCGTATTAGCTAATGTTACGTATGTTAGATGACTGCGAGCAGAAACTACATTACGTGAAAATTGAGCGAAAAAGCCTTTTGGTAATTGGTGTGCTACCTAAACGGGTAGTTTCAATATTGCGAAGGTTGAAAATATTATGAAACGTTTTTTTTTTTTTTTTTTAATCTAAGTGGTAACTTTTGATGCCAGTACAGGTTTAACTGTAGCAGTTGATAGTTCTATCAGATTCGGCTGTTGCATATGACAATAGAGTGCGCGCTAACACAGGGAGTGTGATATGGAACAAAAGTTACAGATATACAATTTGAAATTCATCTTTGCTTTGTGTCTCGTCGATTGATCACGGAAGTATTTAACCCACTGTCCATTCCCCTCAGCCATATTTCGTTTCTGGCATACACAAACAATTGAATACGCCCTGCGTTGCAATGCAATCACCTGCTACTTCTTAAATGGCAATTTTATTATATTTTAGACAAAAAAAGAGAATTAAAAACGGGAACGTTTTTCCAGAGGTAGCGGCTTGCAACAGCTATAGACGCTTCTGCAGATATAGACTTCTGTATCGATATATATCGAACTTTGCGTAAATAAATACGGGCACATTGTTAGTCAGAAGCCCGCGTCCGTACTTTTCAGCAAAGCGGTTCCTTTACGCTCTCCCAGCCATGCCAACTTGTGCAATCTCGAACTGCGCGATTTTTTCTCGGTCTTAGCTCAGATTTCGCTGAGTGTACAGAAACTCCGTCGGCCTCCCAGGTCCTTCGAACTTTCTTTTGTCAGCTATCATAGGCCGGCAGCTCTGTAGTTCGTTTTAAAAAAAAATAGGTTCGTCGTCCTGAGCGGCCTGTATTCGCCTGACCGATTTTGACATTATGGTTTTAGAGCAGTACAATGTAGACTGCTGCTTGTTCCACAAGGTACTTCACTCAGTTTCTTCGACCTTCTGCTACTTGACGCCGGCCAGGAGGGCGTATAATGTCTGGGTTGAACTAAACTTCGACAAATTGAGGACTAAAATCTCAAGTTAGATTGGGAAAATACGTAAAAATGTCAGCCGATTTTAAAAATATGTATTGCTATCCTTATGGTTAATTTTGGATTTGCACTGAATTTATACGATAGATTAAAATTTTGCTTTTCTCGAAATAATTTTACAATAGTCGAACGGACGATACCTGTTAGCTTAAGGTAGAATGGTTTTGTGATAAGTACAGGGTATTGGCTTACTCAATTTTCTTGCTACCGTCTCATTATTTTATCAGTTATCTAGAGCTTCTGGTATGCGTTGAGATTTATAGAATTGTTCTTCTAGCTTTAACTTCATAATTTTGATAATAACGATTAATTGTAATTTTTGTTATCTAAAGTTTACATAAGTATTGTGTCCGTACGTAGAGATCCTGTACATGCAACGCCTATTACCAGCTATGTCTATAGAATTCCATTGACATACTCTGGATGGCACATAATCGACTAGTCGTTTTTTCTTCTTAAGCTGTAAAGAAAGTCCATACCCACATAAAATATTTTCAACAGCAGTCTTCAGAAGTAAACGAAAATCCTCTCCTTTAAAAGATCCACGAAGAATTATGACTGTGGATTTAGTGTCCTGCTCCTGACGACAAAGATAAAGGCTATTGTTCAAGTGAGCAAACCAAGCTTCATCAAGATCGAGCACATCTATCGAAATCTTGTCAACAAACGACGAAGGCCAGAGAGTGATTCAAAAACTCTTTAACAGGATTTGCTTTAGAAAAGTATTTTTGTAGTTGGCACTCGATGAAGCCAGTCAAAGGTACTGAAAATCCATGTGAGTTGTAATTAAAATCCCGCCAAGTAAAACAACTTCTAGTGGGGAGACGCAGTAAGATAATCCAAATATTATCGATATGAAACGCGGAACTGGTAATCCAAATATTATCGATATGAAACGCGGAACTGGTATCTGCTTGTATGCCGGGGTAATTGAAATTAACTTGGCTCGTAGTTACTACCTGAGCTTGCGTTCGTCGATACATTAGAACGGTAATGAGCAACATAAACAATGCAAACGAGTTGGCGAAATTCAAAATGCGGCTAGTCTAGTACATGAACCGACGGCTTGCGACATTTCATAGACACGGGAGTCGAGAAGTAAGAATATTCATGGGGATCTTCCTGTCGCTAGGAGGCTCAAAGTAACTTGGTATGTCAACATGTTGATCAGACAGCCAACTTAATCGAACGGTTGTTTGTAGAGTCGTTAGTGATACGTATCAATGTTGCCCTTGGCTGACAGTGATCATACGGAGCTTGGCTTCTATTCCCATCTACCAAGTGATACGAAATGCAGACAATCTGCGGGCCTGATTTTTTTAAAGACAAGCAAGCATCGTATAGTATGTCCATAAGACGCGAGTGTCGCATTTACCTAAGCAAGCGAACGTTTCCATTATTCATACGAAAAAATAAGGATATACCTGTACATCAATAAATCTATTCTAGGATGAACTCATATCTATCCCAAATTCCATAAATATGTCCTGTTTATTACGTTAGCTGGGATGCCGTTATCGGTCATCGCCGGTTGTCTACGGACACGTTCTCTAGCATCGAGAATATTTCATAATGAAAAGTGACGCTATGTTCGATGTACGGTTGAGGTTTTCCTACGAGTAAAACATTAAATACGAAAGTTTTTTGTTCAGTTCAATATATAACGTGATCGCTTTCTGAACATGGAAACACTTCGCTGCCATCGTTCTAACAGCAAAAGTTACAGCTGTCGTGACAATTACTGCGGACAACATTGAACCGGTTACATATCTCAAGGACTAAAAAGGCTTTACAGGCTAAGACAGCATATCTGGTCGAACATTGAAGTAACCAGTCGCATACTTACGCCGTCATCCGAGCGCGTCTATGACAACACAGATTATGAAATGAAGACTAACGACGTACACATATTCCCGTTTAACATGAAAATTATGCCTCACCGTATTATCAGCAGTTTCAGTAGCCATGTCAGCTGAAATAGAAGTCATTATCTCGTCTCGGTGCTATTAAGCGCAGAGGCGATTTTCGATAATGATTGATTACCTGCTATTCGCTCCAACGGGTATTACGGAACTATTAGTAAGTAAGATCCATGAGGCGTCCAGCGCAATAGCTTCCAGAAAGTAAAGAAAGCTCCCCGGTACGGTAAGCAGGAACGGAAATACGTGTATTTAGTTGTGTGTCCGTGATCTATGAGAGTCATCGCCTCGTGTTCATCAAACGCCTTGTACGAAACTGCCTAGGGAGAGCCAGAGCTACCCATATAAGGATATAGAAATATGGGATTTGACGTTCATCTGAAGCAGGTGAGCAACTTGAATCAAACATTCCATTCTAATTCAACACAGATTATGTCCCATTAGAACTGCATAATGGAATCAGTCACATAAAAACATAAATGTTTCATTATCGAGTTGAGCCAGTAAGGCGTTTTTCATATGACCTTAAAGCTTGTCAGCCAAAAACACACGGAGCTTTGTGACATAAGTGCTTGAGAACGACCTACTCCATAGCACAATGCTAGATAACAACGTTTTATAAAATAGAATGAACAAAGTGTAAGCGAGTTTAGCTTCGTAAAATGCATTTGACTAAAAAAACTATAGAAATAAGAGGTTATGGAACTGGCGAAACGCATTCTCTGTTTCGCAAGCACTAAAACACAAAGGACATACGCTAGTTCCGCTCTCAGAAGGCTAAATGGTCTGTGTTCGATCGGTTCATAGCCGCTCCAAGGTTTTCTTTTTACAACCCAGCCCCGCATATGCCGTGCGTTCCGTTAAGCGCAGTCTCCTCACACCAAGGGACCCACACTCTACTTGCCCGGTTCACTGGATGGGACAGCAAAAGAAAAGAAGCCTTGATCAGATTTAAATCGTGCGCAAGATAAAATACAGCTTCTACTGCGTACGATTGTGAAAAGAAGTATCGGGAGGGACACGCTCAGATCCACAAACGATTTACTCATACATTATAAAAAGATTTATCACAGCTCAGCGGCAAAATATTATGTCATATATGAAGCGTACGTTACGTTAATGAAGTTAGTCGTCCAATAAATAAGGACAACGTTATATTTTCCTACATTTTGATGCGATTTAAAAATTCCTTCAATTACTTGGCTGTTTTAAGAATACATAGTGGAATTCTCGAAAAGCGACAAGCATGCCATTTAGTACTTAAGATTTCTTAAATAGTATTTAAAAAGCATTGAGGTAACTCGAACGCTTCTACAGCATAACTACATGTCTGTGTCCCTTTGCTATAATGGGAACAAAATAGTGAAAATCAATTGATAAGTTTGTAGCCAATAACGAATCATACGTTTACCTACTTTTGTCTCTACTAACACTGTTAGCACCAGCACTTACTTTCTTACCTAAATAACGAGCTTACTTTCCTTTTTTTTTTTTATCCTTTCGCTCATGTATGTAGTTGGCAAACACGCTGATAAGATCTGGCCACTGCAGCTTCACTCCCACAAACCACAAACAAAGCCACTTCTAATAACGTTCATTGGTCTTATCTCGACCATTGAAAGGAGACGCGGATTTGTGGCCTTATGCAACCTCAACTCTGCTAACATCAAACCGCTAAAATCTAAGACCGACACAGTGGTTTCGTCTAAAGAAATGCGGGACTCAGGGCTGAGGGTCTGTCTGCGCTTACAGCGCATGCTAGGTAGCACGAGCAGGATTGCTTAAAACTAATCAAGGAAACATTCAAACAGCAGGTTTGGTTTACGCCGTATCGCTTGGCAGAAACAAACCTCAAGTGTGCGTTTGTGTACAGGGTAGTGTTTTCAACGTCAGTGGCCTTACAGATTAGAGCAAGATAAACAAATAGACAGATAGGCAAGAGCAGCGAGATAGAAAGAGTTGGGGGACGGACATACCTCATCGCCATCTTTGAAATGATTAAAACTGAATAAGTTCCATATTTAGCTAGGAAAGAAACGAACGTACTGGCGGAACGTACGCGCTGAACTCACGGAACACCTTTCCACCACTGCGAGGGTCCTCAGCAGAAAGGCAACGTGTCTGTCTGCTCGTTGATTCGGTAGGCTCGGTAGCTACGCCGCACACAGCATATCAGCGCTTGGCCCTTTGAGTAGAGCTCGTTGAACACGAACAGATTCAGAGAACAAACATTGAATAGCAAATAGTGAACCTGCCTAAACCCTTCAGTGCGGCTCTCTACCACAGGCAGATAAGCGAGTTAAAACCTATGTAGCAAGAATATGGAACATCATTAAGGAAACATGCACTGCCCGCTTTTTTTTTCCTAACTATTCCCTTTTATTCGATAGTAGGTAAGACATTCTCGATCGATTTAAGTTTGTTCTTCAGCTCTATGTTATGTATGAACTGCGGAATTTATGTCAAGATGTCGCCAAGAGCTAATTGTGTGAACGAAATGTACGTCAGTCCTGAAAAAGACCAGCTTCGTAAAAATATGAGAGCATAAAAAAACACTACTTTTCGTGACGTATGTCGTGTAGTATGCTTTATTATTAGTGTAATTATTGACTTACCAGATTGAAGTCCACTTAGTAGCTCTAGATAGATATATTTTTACTATCTGACAAAGGCTTATAGGTGCAAGTCCTGTTTTCGATTCCTCTTGAAAATTTCTAATAATTTTGGCTTTTTTTAATTTGCAAAATTGCATTTTTCGTAAAGTCTTCCCGAAAATAAGCATGCGTTAATATAAGCCCGACGAACAGTGTGGTGATGACACCGTTTCTTAGAACAGCCATGCGATTGTTTCATATCCAGTCTGGTCCGGATGTTTTTAAATTTGGCAGCTTGAGACTGACTTTGCAGAAGGCTGTAACTCGCTTGAGGTAATCAGACTATCGGCAATGGAATCAGTACTCCTTGTATTTTTTTTTGCAAGTCAGCTTAGAGGATCTTTAGATGGACATTTTCGAGGTTTTCCTCCTTTTTAAACGAGCCATTGCGTTTGTTAAATTTGGACGCAAGCAGCTTAACTTACCTACTACAGTGCTATTTAAGATTATTATGAATATTAACTTTGCTTTATAATCTATAGACATAGAGATGAGGATTTTCGAAACTCTACAATTGAGTCGCACTATAAAGTTATAGCAATGCGTTTTGTCAAGTTCGCAGGGTTCTCATATTAGCTATTGCAAAAAGCTGCAATGTAAACCTGAGGGGTTAGTTGTAAATTTTTCTTGAATAACACAAGATCTTGCATTATGCCAGTATTCTATTTTTTTCCCTATGCTTATAATGACCTTTTCTGCCCAGTTTTTTCCTCATGCATTTGTCAGCAACTACCGGTGCTTATTTTTTTACCCTGGAATACAAATTAGCAGAGGTTACTGCCTTCGGGATGAGGAATAACGGACCATTAAAAGCACCGTTTAAAATAGCACATTTTTATCTCAAATTATCAATGGTACCGCTACGTTTCGTATACTTACCAACTGTAAAAACAGTAACGTGTGTGTCAACTCGATTCCATAAAAGCATTGTGATCACTACGAAATAGCTGCCATCTCTGCAGCAAAAATTTTCAGGTTTTTCCCTGATTTTACATGCTATATCGTTACATGCACATGCAATGAACCTAACTTTACAAAATACAATAGTGCTGGTTCACCAAAATCGCAGCTTGTATTATATTAAAGAAATTTTGACGTTTATCTACAAATCCATTGTTATTAAAAGTCGTTAACATATTGAGAAAAAAAGCTTGGACGCTCGGCGCTAGCTTCTTTGTCTGTCGCAGTTGTAGACCGAAAACACCCTGAGATCAATTCTGGATTCGATTTGGAGCTTTGTAGATGGTTTTCACACGTGTAGAAGCAAAGCAGACCCCATAAATTTGTTTATACGCTTCACGTGCGCTGGAAGCCAAATATACACCAAAGCCAATCACCGCGACCGTCTTGTTCACCTGTGATAGGTAGCCTGGCTTTTATAATTATTCGGCCTTCGAAACTGGAGGTATGGTCCTATGTAAACTCGAGCTAGCACGCAGATAAACTGCATTGAATATGCGCTCGACTTCAATGGTTGCATATATGTATATATATGAAAATACACGTGTGCATACGCGTATTTGCGTCCATATGTTCCGCGGGCGCCCTGGAAAAAGGTTCTAACCTATAGACGGCTTTGATGCATTGATGTGAAGGCGAAAGCGTCGCAGGACAAAACTTTTGCTACCTGACAATTGACGATGGAAAAATGATGCTGAGACGATGTGTTTGATTTTTTCCGCGTATCCATAGGATTGCTTCCGGATGGTGATTACAAATGCATGTTAGAGGTTTCAGGCCGACTGGCGAGGGAGTAGGTTAGGTTCACTGTTATAATCATAGCATTGGTTGCTTACTTACAGTATTTTTGTACTTTTTATTATGGTTAAGGCTGGCTTTACCATGACACCTTATTGCACAGATAACCTGATTACATTGTGAACTTTTACTACCTTATTTCTGTTCTTCGCGCCCCTCGAGATAAATGATTTTCTAACTCTCAGATTAACTAACTCAGATTAAGATAATCTGTTAATACTGGCGTAGAAACCATAACTAAAAATTTGTGATCTGTTTTGCTTTCGTATCATTTTGTCGCCTAGAAAGGCCAGTAAAGGACATTTTTCTCTAAATCCTGTGCTAGATAATACAATATTATAGTTAGTATGCACTGCTTATAATACAATCACCATACCGAGACGAGCGATCCTCTATGTATGTATGTATGTTAGTTGTGATAGTCCTGTTGCCTGTAAATGAACCGTCCTTGCGTAACGGAATTGCTGCTCGACTCCTTTTTAAATGGAGAAAACGATAGAGGACATATTCAGCATTACACAAATGTTATGTTATCCTCCAGTCCTCTGGTCTTGTCGCTGCAATAAACGGCAGATGAGATTTTGTTAACATTTTAAAGGTCCGATAAACTTATTGAACTTTGTTGACAATAGAAGGAGACCGTTTACTGGATGTTTAAGGTCTGTTTTAACTTGAATGCTTCTTTCGCATCCAGGCACTTCTTGATTCCTGTCGCTGTGTTTACGAATGGAATGCTGTGCAGTGAAGAAGTTATTTTTATATAAGCTACTAATTTTATTCCACAACTAAAAATATAAAAAGTAAAACTTCTGAAAGTTAGAACAATGCGTCATCTATTCGTCACGGTTGATGTAAGGTTGTATCTCATCGTGACCAATGATTCAGATTTCAGTTTACACATAAACTATAATACAAGCAGGTGGGTTTCATTGTCGCATATATCTGTAATACGATGCGAGGTTTTGGCATGGGTTTGATAGTCCGAGTGTCTATAGGCACTTGGCTGTACATTCTAAATTTATTACATTATCGGAGCCATAGTATTCAAAAGCGGGCATTCTTGCTCCAAAGCTATGCAGATGACCCATACGAGCCACCCTCAATCGGTGTCAATTCGGCTATCGGCCTCTTTCTCCCGGCGTGCAGAGTCAGTGAGGGACGGTAGTAGAACTTTACGCGCAGAGAACTTTACGAATAAATTAACAATATATCTACGCAAAAGTAAGTAAAAATTATCCGACTGTCAGATATAATTTGAAGTGCTAATTCAACACAACTAAATAAACTAAGAACATACAACATATGGACATTAATTTGACTGGATAATACGGAAAGAACCGCACAGCTTGAAGCGACAAATTCAGATTATACGAGGT